>NC_053027.1:298787430-299007667 GCF_003073215.2 Triticum urartu
CAAGGGCCCTCCCCGTGACCGTTTGGGACTCGCCTTGGATCGAGAAAACATAACAACGGGTACGGTACACGATCTCTGCTTTGACAAGATGTGGAAGGAAATCACCTCGCTAAACGCGCTGAGGTGGGACAGTAAATCGATTAGAATAAAGACTTGGCCGTGGTGTGATGTCATGCTACGGAATACGTCAGCAGATTAGATTTGTGTAACTATTATTCTCTCTATGGCAATATGTGCAAACTTATTTTGCAGAGCCGGACACTACCTTTGTGTTCAAAATCTTCTATGAAGTACTTGGAGGAGGAACCCGCCTTGCAATGCCGAAGACAATCTGCGCGCCGGACTCGTCGTCATTGAAGCCTGGTTCAGGGGCTATTGAGGGAGTCCTGGATTAGGGGGTGTCTGGATAGCCGGACTATACCTTCAGCCGGACTCCTGGACTATGAAGATACAAGATTGAAGACTTCGTCCCATGTCTGGAAGGGACTTTCCTTGGCGTGGAAGGCAAGCTTGGCGATACGGATATGTAGATCTCCTACCATTGTAACCGACTCTGTGTAACCCTAGCCCTCCCCTGTGTCTATATAAACCGGAGAGTTTTAGTCCGTAGGACAGAGAACGATCATACCTTAGGCTAGCTTCTAGGGTTTAGCCTCCTTGATCTTGTGGTAGATCTACTCTTGTACTACCCATATCATCAATATTAATCAAGCAGGACGTAGAGTTTTATCTCGATCAAGAGGGCCCGAACCTGGGTAAAACATCGTGTCCCCTGCCTCCTGTTACCATCCGCCTTAGACGCACAGTTCGGGACCCCCTACCCGAGATCTGCCGGTTTTGACACCGACAGTGGTCATCATTCCTTCTCCGTGGTGGCGATAGTGGAGGGAGACCGGCGTTGCCCTGAGGACGATCCTCACGAGGCTGATCCCTCCATGCGCCCTCATGAGGTTGATCCTGCCAGTGGTCCTCATGAGGCCGGTCGCGCTACTCCTGGCGCAGGCCACGGTCATCCTAGCGTCCTCCACCACGTCCTCCTCCTCGGCCGTAGCCCCGGTCGTTGCGCTCGGGGCATCGACTGAAACGTCCTTCCCGAATGGCTCTGAGCTCTTGACAGTCGCTAGTGTTGTGGCTATGCAGGTTATGGAAGGCGTAGAACAACCGGCTATTCTTGGATGACTCGGGGTGGTCCCTGCCGTGCTTTGTGTCCGGCTCCGCCGCAAGCACGGCTGCTCCCTTGCGCTTCACGTCTTTGGCCTTGGCTTTCTTCTCCTCCGGGTCCACAGCTGGGAGCTCGAGGAGGGAGAGGCGCCCCTCCTCCGCTCTTGCACACTTGGTCGCCAGGTTGAATAGCTCTAGAGACATGCACAACTCCTCGTGGATGGCGAGCTCCTCCTTCATCTTGACGTCGCGGACTCCATCAAAGAACGCAAAGATGATGGCCTCATCCGTTACCTTGGGGATCTTGAGGCGAACGTTGTTGAAGCACTGGATGTACTTCTGGAGGGTCTCTCCTGATGGTTGCTTGACGCGGCGTAGGTCACCCGCAGCCGGTGGGCGGTCGCGAGTGCCCTGGAAGTTGGCGATTGAACGGTCGTGCATCTTGTTCCAGGAGGAGATCGAGCCTAGAGGAAGATTCAGGAGCCAGGAGCGGGCACCATCCTTGAAAGCCACGGGGTACCAGTTCGCCATGATTTTCTCGTCGCCGTTGGCCGCCTCGATGCTCAGCTCGTAGAGCTGCAGGAACTCTATGGGGTCGGGGTGCCGTCATAGCGAGGAGGCAGATCCGACTTGAACTTGCCCGACCAAGTGATGCTACGCAGCTCAAGGGTGAAGGCACGGCAGCTTGCCGTGGTCACCAGGACTCTGCGCTGGTGGAGAACTTGTCCATGATGGGGTCCGCGCACCGCCGCCGCAGGTGGCACACGGTCTTGCCGTGGTGGCGCAGGGAGCGCCGGGGCGTTTTCTCACGGCCAAGGGACTTCTTGGCAGCTTCTTTCTTCTTGCGTGGGCACCGGACTCGGCAGGTCACGTCATGGGGCCGCGCGCCTGGGCGCCAAGATTCCGTCTTGGGGCAGAGGTGGTGGAGGCGCTCCATGGGCCACGCAGCCCACGTTTGGCGAAGCGCGAGGCAGTGAGAGGGACGGCGCAGGGGAGCCCCCTGCGGCGCTGACGAGCTCGGCAATGCGGTCGAGCCAGTCCTCATAGAGGTCGTCGACTGGGCGGTAGCGCAGAAGCTCGCGTGACATGCACAGAGCGGCCTGCGCGTCCACGGGAGCATGATGAGCATGGGATGACGAACCGGCCGGGGTCAGCGATGGAGTGGTGGTGCGGCCATCCCGCCACACCGAGGGGTACCGCGAGGATGCTTGCTGCTCGTTCCCCGCCGGTCCGGTGGCGGCGTTGGCGGCAGGTGACGGAGAACGACGGGGTGGCCCGCCGACAGGAGCCGCCTGAGCGATGCGGGCGGCGAGGGCAGACCGGCGCTCAGCGCGAGCGCGGCGAGCGTCGGCCATGGAGACGATGGAGCAACGGGACACAGAGAGACGGAAGGGAAGCTTCGGCGCACCCCTACCTGGCGCGCCAAATGTCGGATCATGGGTTTCGACAAAACCCTCAAGGTTCGAACACTGGGGTGTGCGCAAGGATCTCCCCCTACCGATCCACATCCTAGCTTCGCTAAGATCTCGCGGGCTAACTCGACGAACTCGCAACACAAAGGACACAAGATTTATACTGGTTCGGGCCACCGTTGTGGTGTAATACCCTACTCCAGTGTGGTGGTGGTGGATTGCCTCTTGGGCCGAGGATGAATGGTACAAGGGGAAGAACAGCCTCCTGAAGCGGGGTGTTCTTGTGCTTGGTGGGGTGAGAGGATGAGCTGAATGAGTTTCAACCTAGTTGGCTCCCCCCTCCTACTGTGGTGGCTAATTCTATTTATAGAGGCCCTGGTCCTCTCCCCAAATATTGAGCGGGAAGGGAGCCAACAACGGCCAATTTTAAAGGGGACAGCTAGTACAGCTTATCCTGACAAAAGCAGTCTTCGCCTGCAAAAGGCTCTGGTGGTGACGCTGCCTTGGGCTCCATGGTGACCTCCGTCTTGCCGTCCTACTGGTCTTGGTCTCGTTGCACTGATATGAGAACCTTTTCTTGACTCCTCGGTACTCCGCGCCTGCGCTAGCTTCCTTAGCAGCAAAGGGGAAACAAGGACACTGTGCGCGCTGGCGCCCGCCTAGCCTTGGTCGTCATGGCTCACGTCACTGGAACCTCGCGAGGTTTGTCTTTCCTTGAACCTCCCCAAATGTCGGATTTCGTGTTCCGGCAAAACCCTTGAGGTTCGAACACTAGGGTGCGCACAAGGATCTCTCCCCCTCTCTAGTTCGCACTCGACACGATCTCATGGCCTAGCTCGACGAGCCCAAAGAACGAAAGACACAAGATTTGTACTGGTTCGGGCCACCGTTGTGGTGTAATACCATACTCCAATGTGGTGTAATGGATTGCCTCTTAGGCTGCGGATGAACATTTACAAGGGAAGAGCAGCCTCCTGAGGAGAGGTGTTCTTGTGCTTGGTGAACTTGTGTGGTTGGGGATGATCTGGATGATCTCTCTAGATGAGCCTACCGGATCCTTCCGCCCCTGGTCCTCTTCCCAAATATTGAGACGGAAGGGATCCCACAACAGCCAAATTCAAAGGGAGACAACTAGTACAAGTTATCTTGACAAAAGTAGTCTTCGCCTGCCAAAGGCTCTGGTGGTGATGCCGTCTTGGGGTCCACGGTGACCTCCGTCCTACTGTCCTACTGGTCTTGGTCTTGTTGCACCAATATGGAAACCTTTGCCTGATGCCTCGGGACTCCTCTCCTACGCTTGCCTCTTTAGCACCAAATAGGAAACGAGGTCACTGCGCTCGCTGGCGCCCGCCTGGCTCCAGTCGTCATGGCTTGCGTCACGCAAACCTCGCGAGATGTCCCTTGTCTTGATCTCTCCGCCCCTCGCGAGCCAGCCTGGTGAGGCAGCCCCTAAGGAGATCTTGCGTCGTCCGCCTCGCGAGGCTTGGCCCCTCGGGAGGGTCTTGAGTGTTTGCTGGTGAAGATGGGCCGTATAGGGCCGCTGGTGGAGCCGCATCGTGGGCCGTAGGTAGGCAAGTCTGGGGACCCCCGTTCCCAGAATGCCGACACGTTGGGACAAAAAAAACTAGCCTAGGCCAACCTGGACGACTCAAACTAGGTGTACACTTTCCAGCCACCTGAGGTGGCCGCCCAAACCAGCCCCTACAGTGGCATCGCCCCTTTTTGTGTGTATGATTTGGGTAGTGAAAAATATTCCAGTGGCGCTTTTGATTTACCCAAAGAATGTTTGAATTGCTTGTTTCTATGAACTGAGTTCGCTAATAATGTGAAGGATGCCAGTCTTTTCATCCTATTGTAGATTGCTTAGATCTCGATATGCCAAATGTAATCGCATGAAATATATAGTAAAAGCCAGTGTGATGTGTGTGGCTACAACTAGTCTCACAACTCATCGTCATATAACATATCAAGGATGCACCATCTTATCGGATTAACCATTCGACTTACCAATGCAGTGTGGGAAGAAAGAAGTATTGGGACTGCATATCCAAGCAATTGATGCCATGGACTCCTTCGTAGAACCTTGTAAGCGAAAAGGAAGTTGTATTGTGCCTATACAAAGAGCTAGCGTAAGTTCAGTTACCCGCTTCTCGGAATTTAAGTTAGCCACTTATTGCAAAATTGTTCAATTACCTTGCTTGGCTTAAATTAGTTTGCTACTAATTACATAATGCCATAGCCTGTTAATCCTATTATAGATTGCACCTATCTATGTGTTTGATACTTACTGTTAAGAGTTACCTGTTTGCCTGAACTTAAATAGCTACTTAAGCACGTAGATAGCTGGTCATATGTACTTCTAGGGCGCATCACAATTCACGTGTAATTTACGTTTTGATACCCTATTTGTTTAAATGGTTTACTGTTATCACTTGTAGCACCAGTAATGTTTGCATGTTCATAGATAGACAACTGTGAGGTTTATATGAGGGACACCGTCTTTTTAACTTATATATGTGTTTGAATCATTTTGCTTACATCAAGGAAATATACAGATGTCTGTGTTGCTGGTAAATGGTACCAACTTGTTACTTTCATACGTTGCCAAGAACTTCTTAGTTTTACTAGTTCATGTGTAATTAAATATGTTGCCAAAACTGGTTAGTTTTACTAGTTTGATGTTAGTTTCTTATGGCTCTCTCAACACTTTGTTTATGATTGCTAACTTTCAAGTTTGCAGGATCCAACTGAAACTCCATTGGCACAACAGGTATGTTTTCAGAAACTTCTTTGTTTACCTGGTTTGCTACTGTAACTTTTTGCTGTAATCATCTTACCAACTTCAAGTTTTTAGGATCCAATTGGAAGTCCAATTACACAACAGGTACATTTTCAAAAATACATTTGTGTAACAGGTTTGCTGCTATAACTTGTTGATGTAAACATCTACCAACTTCAAGTTTTCAAGATCCAATTGGAAGTCCAATTGCACAACAGGTACATTTTCAAAAATATATTTGTGTAACAGTTTTGCTGCTATAACTTGTTGCTCTAATCAAGTTGTTGACTACTAAACTTTTCAGGATCCAAGAGAAACTCCAATGCCACAACAGGTCCCTTTTGAAAAACTTGTTTGTTTAACTACTTTGCTGCTGCAACCGGTTGCTCTAATCACATTACTAGCTACTCAACTTTCCAGGATCCAAGAGAAACTCCAATGCCACAACATGTACCTTTTGTAAAACTTGTTTGTTTAACTTCTTTGCTGCTGCAACCTGTTACAATGATGTTAATAACTACTTTTCAGCATCCAATTGAAACTCTTTAATTCCTTGTTTGTTTAACTGGTTTGCTGTTATAACTCCCAGTTGAGCTGCTTTGCTAACTTCAACTTTTCGGAATCCAATCGGAACTTTAATGGCAAAAAAGGTTAGCCCAAGATCAAAGAGCGATGTCCCCATGGACGTTGTATCATCCCACAAAAGTGGCACTGGCCCAATCGTGCATCATGAATTGCCAACTGCTGGTGCTCTAGAGGCTAAACTATTGGTAGAAACAGATTCTGCTTCTGCACATAGAGATGAAGTTGAGATGTTGAGGAAGTAAACAACACAATCACAAGAAGTAATCAAGACAACCATTAAATATTTGGTGGATTTCAAAACGAAGCAAGCTGAGACTGACCGCATTGTTAAGGTCCTGAAGGAAAAAAGGAAATTAAATTCCCACTTGGTAAACCATAGGTGAAATGTTCTTTCCATTGTTGACACTACAAAAAAATACACTTCCGTGATGATACGTGTTTGTCACAGTAGGTTGCTTTTTTTGTCATGCATGTACATCCATGGCAAATTTATGACAGAATCAAGATAGTCATACCTGTGCTGTCGTAGAAGTGTTCCATGACATTACCAAAATTATCATCACGGAAGTGTCCACTTCCATGACGATAAATCGCGCGTCACAGATGTGCTTTCGTCAAGGGTGACCGACACGTGGCACCCACCGTAACAGAACGCCGTTAAGCTATCTGGTCGAGTTTTGGATCCCATAACCTCTTAACAGCCCCGACCAATGGGAAATTTCCACGTGTAAAATTCTTATTGGCCGGACGAAACACGTGTCAGCTCGTCAGTGGGTCAGATAGGCACCTATGATACGTCGACACGTGGCATGGCCCAACAGAGGCCCAATCCTGTGAAAAGGCCGGCCCGTTTGACTTGGTCAAAAGGTGGCGGGCCAGCCCATGTAAAGCCTGTTAAGGACATGTTCGCATATAGCCCATTTACAGCCCGCTAACACAAGGCCCGTTACGCCCTCTCTGAATTAGGCCCAGTAGCATCATCTGGGCCACCCAATATGATTCCAGCCCGTTTTCACTTCTGGCCCATGTATGGCCCATCACGACTTTTGGCCCATATGAGGCCCTATGTAACTCTTGGCCTATTAACGGCCCGTGGTTAAACTGGCCCGTAATGAACAGTGTATAACTTTACACCCATTAACGGCCCGTGGTGAAACTGGCCCGTAATGAATAGTGTATCACTTTATACCCATTAACGGCCCGTTATTCCGTTGGGCCGTTTCCAGCCCATGTTATCTTTCGGCCTTCTCAGAGCCCATTTATTCTTGGGCTCATTTCCAGCATTCATTTACTTACGGCCCGTTACTGTCATTTTCTACTTGTGGGCCAAATCCAGCCCCTGGTTACAGTCGGCCCGTTTGTGGTCCGTTAATACGTTGGGCCGTTTTCATAGTGTCATCATATACGGCCTATTAACGATGGCCCATTATGGTTGGACCGTGAACGGACAATTCCAACTCTAGCCCGTTTACGGCCATAATGCGGCCTGTTATTGGCCCATGTTTGGCCATCGATCATACTGCCTGTATAAGGCCCATTGATGATACGACCCGTAGAAGGCCCATTGTTTATACGGCCCATAGAAGGCCCACCGTTTCTACGGCCCGTAGAAGGCCCACTGTTTCTACGGCCCGTAGGAGGCCCAGTGTCACTACAGTAAATATTAGCCCATGGTTATTGTGGCCTAGTTTTAAAAAATAGGTTATTGCAGCCACTAGCAAACCGTGGAAAAGAACTGCAATGACTGGAAGCAAACAAATAAACAAGACAACAAGGACATAAATAAGCAAGCAACTTACGCTAGGCTATCACGGCTATCACACATATTACATCCACTGGGCATCAAAGTTCGCCACCAGTGCAAATAAACGCGCCGACAAAAGAATATACAAAACTGAGAGCACTTTAGAAGGCACTAGGCCTGGCCAGGTCGGGCCCCCCCCCAAACAGCTGAAGAAGCTGAGTAGACCTCAGTTGTGTCAACGATAGATGCATCAACACTAGATTTAAGGCATGATGGTGCGCACGACAGTCCTCTGACATCTTCATTGCATCTTTGACTTCAAGTCGGAGCTGAGCTGAAGCAAGCCTTTCCGCTTTAAGTCGAGACTGAAGAAGTCGAACTGATTGAGGCAGCGACTGCACAGAGGTTGTCTCACACCTGGTGGTGAGTAGCTTCAACTCACTGTCTTCATCAAGACAGGACCTTGGGGTCATCTCGTTGTCCTCAAGATGGTTTGGCTCACTATCTTCCCTAAAGTTCTGCCTGGCGTAAGAGATATGAGTCTGAAAGAGAAATAAGGAGACACGTAACAGGTTTCACAATTATATAAGCAAATAAATGGATCTGTTCTGCATAAGGAACATGTTTTTACAACTACAATTTGAAACTGGTAGTTGTTGCAAACATCCAATCAGATGTAAACAGCAAAGCAAAGAATAGTGGAGGAAATGATGCCTATCCAAATCTATACTAGAAAAAAGTTTGAAGGCCTGAGAAGGATGAAGTTACATTACATGTTAACATGGGCTGGACAAAGCCCTTCTCCATGTTGATGGAAGGATAATTCAATAAATTCCCAAAGAAAATTCTTTATAAGCGTTGCCATTATTCTACATTTTGCAAAGAGTAAATATAGATCAAATAATATTGGAAGAAACAGAGGATAATGAAGCTCAGGTGCAGACTGATGATACATAATCAAATAGCAATTAATTAAGTACAACGTTACAAGGCAAAAGGGAGAGAGGTACTAACAATAGCAATGCAGAGCCCATTATTGTTTTGAGATCGTATGATCCTTTGAGCAAGGAGATTCATCTGAAATTAGTTTTCATACAAGAGAGAAGGTAAGGCACACGCAGAAATTTAGGAGTTCAAATTTTGCATTGATATCATAGAAAGTACCTGACACTGGGCTCCCAGCAGTTCTAATAGGGGTTTGGCCACTGGAGTAGGGGTAAGGTGTGGTACAGTTGGGCCTGTGTTTTCTGTGGCTGCTGATCTATCTGATTTAACAGGTATCACTACCTTTTCCAAATACCTAGTTTGTACTCCTTGACGACCTGCACTCACCCTCTTCGTTTTGGACACCTATTACGAAAGAACAACATTTGACTGGAAAAACATAGTGTGACGACACATGGGATAGGTACAGAAAATGGATAGGTATGGCATATACTCATATATGATGCTTAAACAAAGCAGATGGTGTAACAAAGTAGAATTAATGCAAGAGGTCAGAAGCAAAATATGTGCGACCAATACAACTTTGCAAAGTTAGAGCAAGCACCTTGATGGGTGAATAAGATAGGCCATCCTCCACCATGCCAAGTTTGTTAGGCAGTGGATCATTCCGCAATATTCCTCTCGTGCGACCATTCTCATATTCATTTTGATAATGTTCAATATCTGACATGCATGAAAACATAAAAACAAGTGAGATTTTCTTTGTAATGCAGAAGTGATTCTAATCCAATACTGCCTCCCTGTAAACCCCTTTGTGCTATCTCTGCAATTCTTTTAAAAGATGCCATGCATGCTGTAATTTGTTGGGTGCATTAATATAATGTGGCCTACTACTCAAAATATGAGAGCTCCAGAAGTGATGACACTTCGCAGATGATAGCTTCAACATATAGTAAAGAACAACAAGTCGGCCTGACCTGACAGATTCAAAATATACTAAGGGAGAACAACTCGACCTGACCAGCCGACGGCAAGAGAAGAGTATCATCTTAAAGAAGAGCAAAAGAGCAAGCAGATTAAAGATATTACAAGTCTTTTAGTACATTGTCGGTTGGCCACCCATGATGAACCAGAGCGCACAGAGAAATACTATTCTTTCCGGTCTCTCCATATGTGGCTCACATGCATTTCGAAACTAAAGTAGGAACATTTAGCTAACCAATTAAACATCTCTTAGTTTTACTAATATCAGCAATAATATCATATATGAATTTGTACAACTAAGCTTGTTTAGCTTGATGGGTGGAGCAGTGCTATTACGACACGAACCACGTAGGCTAATTGTGGTCATCATAAAATGGGGAAAACATAAGCATGATGAGTACAGTGTTGACCGTGGCAGTGGGATGGCAGATCTGAAGCTGCAAACCATGCAAAGGGTAGTTAGCAACCGATGTTTGCTTTGAAATAACAACTAAGATTTGGTATGGAAAAGAAAGTACGGTCAACAAGTGACAAAGAAATGCAATTATGCTGTCTCTCTATATGTCACGACATGCATTTGGAAACTCAAATGGGACCTTTAGCTAACCAATTAAATGTGTCGGTTAACTAATATCAATATCATATCACAATCATATTTGAACAACTAAGCTTTCAAATTCTGAGTGTTGCGTTGTTTAGCTTGAAGGGTGGAGTAATGCTAGTACGACAGAAAGCACCTAAGCAGATCATAGTAGAGTAGATAAAAGGGGGAAAGCCTAAGCATCAAGAGAAAAATTAGGAAAGTGGAACTAGCTGGACCAGTGGGTGGCGCACATGCTTTTCGAAATGAATATAGGAACATTAGGTGACCAATTAAACGTTCTCTGTTTTAGTGATATGAGCATCATATCAGATTCGTATTTCAACACCTAAGCTTTGGGTTGAGGTCTTGAGGAGCAGTGCTAGCACGACACGAAGCACCTACGATGATGGTAGTGAATATAAAGTGGGGAAACCATAAGCTTTACGAGTATAGTGCCCGTGCCATGGCGGATCTGAAGGTGCAAACCGGACAAAGCTACTTCGCAACCAATGTTTGCTTTCAACTAGCCACTATGATTTGGTACGGACAAGAAAAGTATAGTAAACAAATTACGATCTATTTTCCGGGTGAGATCAATAACTTAAGCACATATGGAAGAGTACCACCTCTCTTGCGACGCCGTGTATGCCTATGCTGATACGTTGAGGGTGCTGCGGGTGCGATGGCTGTCAGCAGCTGGGAAGAAGACTTTAGACGGCAGACGGCCGGGTCGGGGGATATATCCTGTTGCCGTGGAAGAGGCGGTCGTAGGAGCAGCAACGGCAAGGTGGACGACGGCACCAATGAAGCGAGAGGAGGCGATGAAAGGATGCTGGTCCAGCACCGTGGATGAGAGACGTCCATCTCTTGCAGTGGACGACGTGGTAGGGGTAGTGGCTCTGGCAAGGTGGAGGATGGGGTGGCGGACGGAGGAGGCTGGCCGTAGTGCGGAGGTTGTCGTGCCGCCGACGGTGTATGAATGGGGAAATGGAGGGGAGGGGGGATCTCAAACTTTGGGACGCGCTTCTCTGAAATGGGGGAAAGTTACAAACTTATCTCCCGTTTAAAATTTCGTACATCACGTCGGTTGGGGATAGGACGGTAATCTCCCATCTCCCAAATATTTGCCGGTAACTATTTCGGGCGAGGAGAGGGTGTTTTGCCGCCCACGGTGTATGAACGGGGCTGACAGGTAGGGCGGTTGTGTCATGTCTGATGGAAGTTACACATCTACCCCTATTTAAAATATTAGCCTACATCGATTTCGGGCAAGGAGAGGGTGTTTTGCCGCCCACGGTTGGCGCCCACGGTGTATGAACGGGGCTGACAGGTAGGGCTTGTGTCACGTCTGATGGAAGTTACACATCTGCCCCTATTTAAAATATAAGGCTACATCGATTTCGGACGAGGAGAGTTTGTTTTGCTGCCCACCGTGTATGAATGGGGAAATGGAGGAAGAGATACATGTCTTCCAGATGAGCTTGAATGAAATGTGTTTTGCTGCCCATGTTTGGCGCCCACCGTGTCTGAATGGGCTCAGTGGCCGTCGTGTCACGTCTGATTGAAGTTACTAGTCTACCCCTATCGACAACAGTGTCAATCCTGTCGATAAGGATGTCAAGTGTCAGGGGTAGACAGTAATTTCCATCTCGCAAACACTTGCTTCGAGCAGCCCACAAATTATAGTGGGTGTTTAGCCGCTTCATTCAAAACTTGGGAGAATTAGCATTCACGTTTGCCCTGGGACCTGGCAAACTAAATTCAAATCCAATTTGTATTTGATTACGAATATCCACAGATAATTATACATTTTGTTATTTATTTCTTCAAAACCACAACAAAGATTTATTCCACCTTTATATATGATTATGATTTAGAAATGTCGTGATCTTCGAATTCAGTAGGTTGGATACACTCTGAGTCAAACAGTTATTTCATCCAATACAATATGCTCACACGACAAACAGTTCACCTTATGTCAATCATACAAGTTCTAAGGATTACCTCGCCTAAAAAATTTGAATCATTACAACACATGGACAACATAGGGGGTCTTGCAACATAATCCATTCAGAGACATGACACAACATGCAAGTACAATAATCTAATGAAAATTTCAACTGGTATCTCCAGAAGAACCGGGATTATCTAGGGCTTCAGATAGTAGAAACAGCAGGACCTCCTCCGTCTTCAAATGCAACATTCTTACTTCCTCCAATTCTTGGGTTGCTTGCATAATGCGTGCCGCTAATTCCGTAATTTCCAGCCTCAAGATAAATATTACCTCATTCATGGTAGCCACACCATCTCTTTCTACCTCTAGTAGAGCCTCTAAACTATAATATATGTGCTCATACTGCTCTCCAGCGGAGTTGCCTCTAAACTACTACCATCTGGTAACATGGATGGCGCACTGCTTCCATAAATAGATTCTGGGGTTGTACATTGTGTCCTAGTGTGAACGGCATCCTGAAAGGTTTCCGCTGGACATCAGTAAGAGATAGTTATCGTATGATCTAGGCAGTAAGCTTACATGGTAAACGACTGACGAATTATTATCGAGCATGGCAAACTATATTTAAATGGTTCGAAGCAGCATCAGCCGAAAAGAAATTAAAATGGTAAGATGAAGGTAGGGATGTAAGTGGCAAATAAACGAAATCCGCCAGTCCCATCGAGTTAGTTTTTGCTACCTCCCTAGTTCATTTTCCTCAAAAAAACAAAAACTCTTTTGAACTATCATACCACTAGTGGACTTTAATCGGGATTAAACCGGACCCAGTTGACATCCCTAGTTGAAAGGGAGTGTACAACCGCTATATTTAAGTTGCCCAGGCATCTAAGTAGTTGAAATAATCTGAGAAAGCACTTAATAGTGTGGCCTCATATAAACTATGAAGACAGTTTTGTGGTGAAGTTGAGAGGAAAAGTTAAGGACTCAAATGAAATAGGCATGCATTTCTTTACGATAGTACAGCAGGCACTGCTGACATATTGGCCAACTTAGGTATAGCGTAACAACAAATAAGCATTCGAATCAAGCAATACAGCAAAGCAGACAACTGAACTATTTGTAATTCGGTAGGATTACACATTGAGGGCACAAGCCAAGAAAGCAGCCCACTCGCATTACATTTCACATATACTAAAACACACCGGCTTACTATATGTTGCTCTGAAGCCTAGCTGCTGTTGCAATGTTCATTGAAGATATCGTTAGCATCCCGTGGTTGCAAATCTAGTTGTAGTTTATTCTGCACCATCTATTTAGGTAAAATTAATTTTAACCGCATGCACTGGTCCGAATTGATCATCAATGGTTCATCTAAACTAATGAAAGAAGGGTGTGTGCATACACGACAATACTCCCTCTGATTCTTTTTACTTTGCGTATAACTTTTTCTCAGTTTTCTCGTATTAGTCTGCGCGTTGCCGATTCCTAGCACTAGTTTCCTTTTGTGCCCCGCCCCATCCGTCTCTGCCCTAATTAATTGGCAAATTAGTCCAGAAAAATTAAACCAGTGCCCTCCTTGGTATGCGGGTCAAGAGTTATGCGCAGAGTAAATAGAATCGGAGGGAGTATATCTGCTTCCCTCTATTTTTATGCTTGTTTGAGGTGCCAGCCCCAAAAGAACAAATATTTTGCTTGATGGGTTGGCAGCTCCATAATTCATAGAAGCATCAAATTAGTCATGCAACTTGGGAAGATCAAGAACACACAAACAAGTAATGAACAGAGGCTCGAAGCAGTGATGTAATAGCTAGCATCAGAAAATGTAGGGTAAAACGAACAAAAAGTAGCAGAACCACATGCTAGTTTGCTGATGTGTAATTAAGCATAGAGAACATTAAGCAGTCTGATGGAACCAGAAGGTGGCATCAGAGCAAAACTAAAGCATATTAACTATATGTGCACTAGTATGTAATTTAGCACATGTAACATGTTCACTGCCAGAAGTATGGCCCTACAGGTGCAAGCAGAAAAACACGTCTCATGAAAAACTGAATGATGCCCTGAAGAAATTCAAAGGTGCGGTGCTTATGCTAGGAAAGTGAACGTAGGCGCCGGCCGTTGGATAATAGTACCTGATTCTCGGCGGCGTATGGGTATCGTTGTCATACTTGATAGCTAAGGACCGTCGATGGTGCTTGTGTTGCGGTTGAGTTTGGGCCGGCTGTCGTCGTCGCTGAAGCGGCTCCGGTGCTACGGTTGCGGCGCCCGTCGACATACAAGAAAGCTCATCTGTGGTAAGTGAACAGTTGCACGATAAAGAGAAAAACCGAAGGAGTACAAATAGAAATAACCTGATGAGGCTGCGGCATCGGTAAAGTAGGGCCGGTGGAGTTGAATATGGCGTCCGTGGAGCGGGTCCGGTGTAGTGGACGAAGGCTTCGGAGGGCGCGTTGTACAATGCTTTCAGTGAGGCGGATCTGTTGCGGCAGACGAGGGCTTGTATGAAGGGCCAGCAAAGGGGCGGATGAGGGAGTCAGTGAAGGGCCTACGCTGTGGTTGACGAGGGCACCGGTTAAGCAGATCCAGTGCGGTGGACCATGATGGCGGTCAAGGAGATCTGGAGCCGGGGACAAGCCAGTCGCTGAAGCGGCTCCGGTGAAGTGGCAAGTTGGCAGTTGGGGGTTCCAAGGTGCGAAAGGTAGATCCGGCGGGGTGTGAGGTCCACCACTGCGGCGGAGGACTAGATTCGGCGGCTTGCCGTGGTTGGGGGGTCGGGGAGGGGAAGGGGAGGGGATCTGGGGAAGAATGTTGGGGGCAAAGAGGGGAAAACAATGGAGTTACCAAAGCAGCCCTTTTCCGCTCATGTGGCAGGGGTAAAACAGGAATATCACAGGGCTAAACTTTCGGGCGCGTGATATTTCGATGTGAGCGGGAAGTTTGAAAGCTTTTGGCGCCTAAAATTATAAGTATTCTACTCTTGGACGGCCGACTATGATATCATGGCCGACAATTTGTATGTTTTGCACGCAAAAAATGTGCAAGTTTTGAAAATAAATGTCTCCAACTCGAAACTTAGATTGTCCATTCAATTCAAATATGGATCATTGAGCTACTACAAGCAAATACCATCATACGGTCCAATTCAAATGAAATTCCAAATGTGTTTATCCTAAATATGATGACAAAAGCAAAAATGTGTATGTGTATGAATAAAGTGGATGATTATAAAGTTTAAACATGCCCGTATGTGTATATCTCTAGGTTTGATATATGAATTTGAAATCACGAAATCCCGGCTTAAAAATGTACCTCCGTTTAAATGAATTACAAAAGCTAATGATGGAGTCGAATTCCAAAATTCCAATCTTAGGTTTGTAATTCGGGTACATCAAGGTATATCACGCATGTTCAAAAGTATCGTTATCTCATAGTACAAACTGTGAAACAACTTGATCAACCATGAGTGCACAATATCTCAATTACGCTAAAGTCCCTCAAATATAGACACCTCACTCTTTATCTGAAGTCAGCCCCCACCCCACCACACACACACACACAGAAGTTGTTCTCTCCCCCAAACACCAACACACGAGCACATTAACACCCCTCTCTCTTGTAAAGTCCGGACCCGAACATAGGTCTCTATCACTTTGTCTCTCGGGCATGCACATATCTCTTCCCTCACTCTCTAGGTCTCCCGCTATCTCTCTTACCCAAGCACACGCACTATATAGAGTGTATATTTCCCATACACACAAAACGTCGCCCCCAAACGTCTATCTCCCTAGTTATGTGGTTCTCGCGCACTCACCTCACACACCACCCCCAATGCAAACAAGCACACTTTGTCTCCTTGTGCACCACTCTCCTCTTTCTATCTCTCCCACATGCGGACCCGCCCCAGCTCCTTCCCTATATACATATATGTCATGAATCTTTGCATAGCTCCCTAATGTATAACCGTTCTTGATTTCGCACATTGTTCTCTACACCATCTATTCTAGCTCTCTCATGAAGTCCCTATCACACACACGATGACTCGCTTCCCTTGCGTCTTCGTTCATAGGCCAATTTCGGACAACATCAACATTGTCTCCCTATCTATACACCATTTATGGACACAAACGCCCCCTCTCGCCCCCTCTCTTCCTCTCTCTCTATCACTCTCTCTCCAGCGCTAGCTCTCTCTTTCTCTTGCTCTCACACCCCTCTCCCCCCCACACACTCGATGTCTCTTCCAAATAGTCTACTCCCCCCGCTCGCACCCGTGCTATCTCGCTACTACATATGTCACACCATTCCCCCTTCCTTTATAATAGGTTTACATCATCAGTGCTCTCTCTACTCCACATACACTCTCTCCCTCTCACACACAAACGCGTGCACAAACACACACAGACACGCACAAACACCCATTTACCTGGATCCTCATCTCTCCTCATGTCTGCATGTGTATCTCACACACTCACTCTCTAATTATGTATATGTGTCTCCATGTTACACAATACAAAGCCCCATGTACATGTCTCTCTCTATCCTCCACACCCATAGACCCAAAGAATCTGTTATCATTGCCTCAGTCTCTAACATATCACACACGCACTCTCTCTCTCTCTCTCTCTCTCTCGCAAACACGCTCAACAAGGGTTTCCCCGTGAATAACTTACCGTCTATTCATGAACAGTCGTGGCAGTACAGCGAACACGAGACGTGAAAAAGAATAAATCTACATGTGCTTAGACCACCTAGTATGACTACTAGGACTAGAGCAAGCCAAAAAGCGCGCCGCCATCACCCCCTCCTTGTCGGCGACGGGAAAATCTTTGTTTTACACATTCGAGAAGTCATTGTGCTAAGGCCCCACATGCCGAGGCGTTGAATAGAATGTAGATGCTAGTTTATGGAAGCAAGTATCAATAATACGTTTGTATCTCCATACTTATATTCCTTCTTTTATAAAAACCGAGTTGGTGATGATGGTACGTGTGCCATCTTGCAATATAGACCGTCTGATCTATATCTGAAGGATGGAAATTAAACTAAAAGATACATGCACCCCTCTCCACATTTGCAGACAAGGCCTTCCCTCGTTCATCCATATCGCCAACAAACCTCATTGTTGAGAAATTAAGAAAGGAAGCCTCTGGAACAAACTGGCCTGGTGGCCGCTGCCGCCGTCGTCAATCCCCATGCCTCCGCTCAGTTCGACCACCAACCACCACCACACCCCACTCCTCTTCACCTTATCTCATATTTCTCGAGATATCATTAGTTTTTACACATGGGATTACTCCCGCAAGGGTCAATCACAACAAGTGTTTTATAAAAAAAATGCATCTTGATGTTTCGTGCAATGCACGGATCTTGCTAGTACTCCTACACAAGACTAAGTTGGTGATGCTGGTGTGTCTGCCATCCGTCGTTTGTGACCCCTCGATCTACATCTAATGATTGTGAGGTAAGTTGTTGCCTTTTCTCACCAACATCCCACTTGTCTACCAATTTGCAGAAAAAACCCATAATTAGTATCTTAAAACCAACCACATCCGTCCTTGACCTCACCAAAACAGCCCAAGGAATATATTCTAATTGAAACATAATATATCTCTAGTGACATATGTATATCAAAATTAGAATGTTTTGTACCAAGTTTGTGAATAAGTATTATTCTAATTATGATTCGTTGCAACGTACATGAACATTGCTAGTATTTCCAACCATGCATTTCTTTTCCTAGTATTCCATAGTTTCGAGCTTTCCATCAAGATATTAGTCACTCATGATTGATATTTACTTTCAATCATGTACACATATGCACTATGTAACTAGCCTTGCTTATTGGCTTCCAAAGCTTAACTTTCACTCCTTACAATATGTAGAGTATTTAACAAAAAACTACCACTTTCAACCAGCCCTAGGAGGAATCTATTGTACAAAAAATAGCAAAAACATACCCAAAATTTCTTAATCCACACCAAAAACTACCTAGTACTCCTACCGATTAGGTTCGTTTAAACCCATTTATGACAGGGTTGGCCCACATGTCCGTGCTGATGAGGCAGCTTAAACCAACACATTTTGTTTGACCGTTGACATGAGGGACCCACATCTGACCTTCTATCCTGTTATTCCCCCTCAAATCATTATTGTTCCTAAACATTACTTCAAACAGTACTGATGCGTGTTCGTCGGTAGCGCCGATGATGAGCGATTTGGCCGCCGCTCCGCCGGACGGGCCGGACGCCGCGCTGGCCTCCGCATGGGTAGGCAGGTTGGCCCGAGCGTGACTCACGAGCGAGCAAGCTGCCGCGCTGGCCTTCTCTCGAGCCAGATGGCTGGCCTTAGCGCGGCGCACGCGAGCAAGCCGCCGCGCTGCCTTGCCAATCTAGCTAGCAAACCATGCAGACAAGCAGCTGGACGGAGCTATCTTGGCTAGCTAGCGGCCGCGAGCGCCGGACGGAGTTGGCATCCGGGCTGCCGCAACATGGGCTCCGCACCGCCGCGGTTTTGACCCCGCCTTCTGCCGGCGGCGGTAGCTGTGTCCCATGGCCGAGGATGACTAGGTGGACGGGCCGGAGGTAGGAGGTCACTCGAGGATTTTTGTTGGTAAGAGCATGTACAATGGTTGATAAGGTAGTCTTATCTTAAGTCTGCCACGTATGCAAGTGGTAGTAGTTTCTTGGCATTTTAGTGGTTTCTTGCATTATTAGAGCAAGTACAATAGAGCTGAGTCAGCGGGCTATAAGAAATAAACTACTACTACATGTTGGCTATAAGATGGGCTGTAGATGACATGGCACTGGCTTATAGCCAGCAGCTGGCTATACTATTAACCATGCTCTTAGGGGTTTCTTGTAAGGAACAATGTACGTACTACTAGCGACAAAAGGCGATTCTAGGTTGTATTGTACTCTAACGAGTACTACTAGTGGTCGCGTGAGTATATACCTCGTTTTGTGGGTTCGATCCCGGCTGAACGCACGACGGCCTTTTTAAAAAAAGTAGTACTACTACACTTCGCTGTGAGCCAATATTTTACACAGGTAGTTTGAGTTTTGAAGTCAAACGGACGTGCGGCCCCACAATCTGGGTGCACTGGACAGCCTAGCCACGTGAACGGGTTTTCCTTCACAGCATCCTGTGGCTCGCTTGCTCGCCCTAGACGCACCTCGCTTGCAGCTTCCAGCTAGTAGCATATTTAAACTAGCGCCTCCCAATTAAGCCCGAGGAGCCGGAAAAGCCTGGAGGGGCATTGGGAACTGTGCAATATGGCTCTGTACGTAAAGTTCTCTACTACTACTCTGTAGCTTGTGGCATTGCATGCATGGACTTCACTCCATTATCGTCTCTACTATAAAAGAAATTCCTCTTGCCGTGTTTTTTTTGAAACAGAGGCAAAATCTTTGCTTCATCTCATTCATAAAGAAGGAACTACTAAGAAAGTTCGACGAGATCCATTACACCTCCACAAATGGAAGCGAAAAGCCTAGTCTCGCTGTATCAAATAACTCAAATGTTCTACCCCCGCAGTAACCGTCGCTGATAAACAGGCTGCTAGTGTGCGTGAGAGGAGCGGTTGAGTAGGCTAGCTACATGAGAGGAGCTGCTGAATAGAGCACCGAGAGTACCCACTAGGCCACTACGCAGGTGTACTTCCCCTGCATTGATAGTACATCGATGGTTCTAGAGAACAGTAGTACCCTCCACTTCCAACTGTAGCTCCTTGGCCCTAAGATTCAAGAGTTCAAAACTGGTGCATTATACTAGACTAGACTAGAAGTACAGTACATCGCACTACTAGTTGAGAAAAGTAGTACTAGTACTGCTACAGTACGAGTACGTGCTCCTCCGTCACATAATGTAAGACGTTTTCTGACACTAGTTGGCGTGTACAAAAAATGGCAAAAACATACCCAAAATTTCTTAATCCATGCCAAAAACTACTACCTAGTGCCAAAAATTTCTTACTTGTGCTATTATTTACAGTACAATGCAATCCCATAACGTTCCATAATCCCCTTTTTCAAGAAAATCACTTCTGGAGAGAAGATTGCTATCTCAACGCGAGCTTCTCATAGGCTAGCGCCACCGCATGTAGTCATGTGAGAGAGAGGGAGACATCCATGCAGCATGCAGAGAGAGGAGAACGCGGGCGGACAACCAATGGGTTGCATGGAGCATTTATAGCTGCTAACTCCTCCCATCCATGCGCCAGGGGTATTTCCGTCCGGAAAGCATGCAGCGAGCCCCTGCCTTGGTATCCGGGTCTACACTTATGCGCAGAGTAAAAAGAATCGAAGGGAGTACTAGTAGTAAATAATAGCCTCACCCCTTCGCTGAGGAATGATCTACAGTTGGAAGGGACGAGGCCCTGCGGTTACTACGCTCTTATCTCCTCCTCGCCAGTTCCCCTCCCCCGGAAAAGAAGGCAGTTCGTCGCTGCTCCCATGGATTCGCCAGGCGGTTCTCCTCCTCGTCGGGGCTGGGAGACCTTGGACGACGATCCTGTGGGAGAAATCGCACGCCGCTCCGACGTCCTCACCGCCGCAAGACTCAGTGCTTCCTGCACCAACTTTTTCAAGACGCTGCTTAAACAGGCCATGGTTGTTGGTCTTCCATGCATCCTCGAGGATAAGGTTCTTCTATGGGACAATCCTTCGAACAGTCCACCGCTCCCTGGCCATGGTTGCACGTTGACTCTGCTAGAGTTGCCGACGTTGAGAGGTAGTCGGATTTTGTCCGATGAGTAGGTCAGTAATGGAGTTTGATCATGTACTAGTACATAGTTATTCCATTTCCATCCCGTAATTTCTCCGCTGCCCACCGTCTTATATATAGGTCTAGGTCGGTGCGAACGAAGATTGGCTTGCATACCTCCGGCCGGATACCGCCATCATTTTGCACAACATCCACAGCAGTGCGGCCGTTCCGGTAGACCCCTTCTCCACCATTGGGATCGGCCTTCCGGACTGGCTGGGCAAGAATACGTATGATGATGCCTACATGAGATTGAAGAAGATAGCAATTGCGGACCCGCCGACAAAGCGACGCGGCTACGACGATTACTATCTCATTGCGGTGTTCGACATAAGGATTGCCATCAATGCTGGAGGCATTAACGGCAGAGGCTGGCGCATGTTGGCAGCGGCAGATTTGTACCCCTACACGTTCGAAGATGTCATGCGCCATCTAGGCCGCATCTTCACGGTGACAAGCCAGGGGACTTGTTTCATCTGGTTGACATCCTACGGTACGGGAGATTACAAATGGAATGCACAAACCATCATTTGCATCCCTAACGGTACTCCATTATTTTGCAGGGACCAGTGATCCCCCGATCAAAATAAGATCGCCGATCCTGGATGTGCATTTGCATCCACGATTCGGTCTAACCTGGAACCTTGTAGCTGACTTTGGCATATTGGGATCAACTATCTTAGCAGTTGTTACCCATGGTACCACTGATGTGCAACATGGTCACGTAATCTACCACGATCGGACCATCACCATCTACCCAGGTATTCCATTTTTAACCCTCTCGCCTTCTCTTTCATTGTTGTACTAGTAGTATACTTTGTAGTACTAGTAGGAGTACTTTTTACCTTGGAGGACGCATGTAGCTAGCTAGGCCCTTGAAGACTTGAACCAACTAGCTGCCACCATTTTTGTTTTTCCATGTCTTACTATCTCATCCATGTAGCCAAGAGTGGCTATATATAATAAGCCGGTTATTTTACTTCCTCTATACCGGAGTAGTACTATTTGTTGCACAATATTATTGACCGCCACATTTGAGCACAACATTATTATGCATGGACCTTGACTATGTACGTCACCATGTGTCCAGATCTGGGATGTCGCGTGTACCAGATGAACGGCACCGAGTTCGACCCCCGTTATGCTACGTGGGTGCCGAGGACCACTCTTGGAGAGTACTCGCTTTTCATCGGGGACAGCTACCCCATTGTGAAGCGAATGCCACCTTCCGTGCACGACACGGAAGGCCTTCCATTCATGAAGCATGGGTGTGTCTTCAGTGCGCACCGCCGGATGAACGACATGCTGGGACACGCTATCCCTGATTTATGCCGCGTCAGCTTGGATGAGTCTCCATCGTGTGGAACCGGGCTAGAAAGCTGCGACAATGATTCCCGTTGCCCACCGCTATGGATCGTGCCATCCATGAAGAACACCTAGGACTGGAACCTGGAGAAGGACATGTAGCCCATCTATAACGTGTAAGTGGAGTACGGTAATTGTGAACGGTAGCGCTGTGAATATATGTAGACTAGTCGTGCACAAATTTATCACATGAGTTGGAGATGAACTTGTGTGGCATACTGGCATTTGTCCTTTAGAATTTATTACTAGTAAATGTGTTATGTGTACGTGCAACTTGTGTGGTTATTGCACGGGCTCCAACATGCTCTTTGAGAAAAAAAAGGTGGCACGGCTTTGGATATACGTGACGTGGCAGCATCATACAGTAGCATCGTTCGCTATAGTTGTACTAGTACACTCCTACTAGGACGACAACTCCTATAAAACCTTGCGCTTGGCTCTTTGCCTCTTCGGGAGGTTCAACAGTTCGTACTCGTGTGAACCTTGCACTTGGCTCTTCGCCTCTTCGAAAGGTCCAACAATGATGATACTACAGTACAATATGCTTCTGGCAATCTGACACCGATTGAACTGCTGCACGTTCACCACGAGGGCAAGGGAGAGGGAGAAGGAGAGGGTGTTGTAGTTAAAACCCTCTCCTCGTCCTGCGAAAAAACGCGCGCGTGGGCGAGGGAGAGGCGTAGTAAGCAAGCTTCTCCTCGTTCGGCGAGTTGACGGGACACATCAAAGCAGTACTAGTACTAGTAGTAGTAGTCCATACTGTGTCCTTTCTGATTAATATGGCTTAATTTGAAACGAGAAAAATACACTGGCGGTCAACGTATGTAACAGTATGCTCTTTACCATCACTATATATAGTTTTGCGGCGATTATGCGATCACTAGCTCATCGTAGAGCACCGTATTGCACCCTACTGACCGGCCACATAGTCGACGTGGCACTTTGTTGACTGGTTAAATTGTCACCTGGTTTTTGAGTCCCACCTGTCAGTTGGCAGGGCAAAGAAATCAGTTAAACAAAACTTTACGCAGGCGCGACATGAGTCCAACCCTTGTGTGCGAACCGCCCTGGCTGTGTATGTGAGTGCATGCACGTGTACTCCCTCGGTGTTCCAACAAAGAGTGTACTGCATGATGTATATCTACACTTCCAATGTGTTTAGCCTTTAATCTAAATCGATATTGATTGACTAATGCACCAACTTGTGCTGGAGGTATAGGCTACATGTCTATCCTTAATTACAGCATGCAACGGCCTTCATTTAATCTTCTTATCTCAATGGTCGCATGCACACATAAGTCTGCTACTTTTGGGCGTTAATTATGCCCTGGTCAATGTGTAAATCTCTAAATGTACATTCTTTCATGGACGTAGGGAGTAGGTTGAGCACTTGAGCGTGAGGGTGTGTGTTGCGTCGTGTGCTGTGTGCCACATGGGTGTGTGAGTGTTGCATGCGTCCATGTGTACGTGTGAGTGTTGCATGTTGCATGCATGCAAGCATGGGGCTTACTCCCTCCCATTGACATGTTCATATTTTAAGCTTCCTCTGTTCCCTCCATATGGTGATACTCCCTCTGTTCCCAAATAGTACGGAGTAAAAGCCTCCCTCCGTTCCCCAATACGGAGTATTTGTCTTTCTACAGATTTCAACAAGTGACTAGGTACGGAGCAAAATGAGTGAAGTGAGCATAGAGGCATAGGGATACTGTAGAAAGGAAGTCCTCGCGATCCATTTATTCCCCATCTCGGTCAGAGAGAACTATTCAACTAGTCTCTTCTTCTTCCTCCTCCCTTCCCCATCGTCGGCCGCACACCATTTACCCCCGCTCACTGCTCGCCCGCCCGCGCCATCTTCCTTGGTAGCTCGCGCATACCATATCCCCCCGCTCACTGCTCGGCCACACGAGGAGAAGCTTCTTTGCTCGCCCGCCCGAATCCACTTCCCCGCTGGCTCGCAGGCACCGAAAACCCCAATGGAAGAACCGACTGACACGCAGAGCCGCGATTGGAATTACCTCCCTGATGTTCTCTTGGAGTAGATCTGTAGTCGTATGGACCTACTCAGCACCGTCCGTCTGGCTTCATGCTCGGTGTCTTTGTACCGTCTAGTCATCTGCAACCGGCCAGCCCTTTTCAAGACACCCTGCTTGCTGATGCCCGATCCTCGCAGGTGGCCCAGACACCGACTTGACGATCCTACGGAGGTTGCCCTGGTGCCCCTTGATATGCTACCATTACCCGTCCACCTGTCCTTCATGCGCGACCACTACTGTGCGGGCATGAAGGCCAACTGGATCGTCCTCATCCACCACACCGGTAGTCCGTGGCGTCTCGTGAATATCTACACCCAGCGAGAGATCACCCTTCCATTGTTGGATACCGCCGCCATCGAGCCTCGCGGCCCGCCGGACACTCCTACCTACTACGCACGAGACGCGTCAAGCTTTTGGCTTGACCTCTGTTTGCAGAAAGTTGTAATCTGCGAAGTGCCCACACCATCAGAAGACTACATGGATTACAAGCTCATTGCCTTGTTCAACAAAGGATTAGTCTATCTGGAATCCGGTCGCCATACATGGTTATGGCTCATCATCAATCCTGTTGAGGAAACATTTCTGTCTAATGCTATAGTGCATGATGGCATCGTTTATGCGGTTGACACATAGATTGAGTACCTATATTGGTGGAATCTATCGTCGTGTAATTGTTCTATCTCATCTCATCTTTACCTTATGAATACGACTACCTGTTCATTTGTTACAGATTTAGAATGCATAGCATGTCTATAACCACATCATTGCTATATGTTCCTCTCATTTCCTAGATTTTTATGACCACACATGTTATTGTTAGAGTTGATATGAGAACAATTGGCATCTAATGATTGTTAGAATACATATTATGATCATAACATCATGATTGCTATATGTTACTCTCGTTTACAAGATTTTCATAACAACGCATGTTATTGCTTAGAGTTGATATGAGAACAGTAGTAGTAAGTGCTACGGTAGAATATGAGTAGGCGCTGTCATAGCTGTTTTCCTCTCATTGTTACATGATGTTTGAACCATGACATATTGCTAGAATATGAAAGCCATTGGCTTATTTTTTTAACTTGGGGTATGATTATGACCACGGCATTGCAATTCTCTCTCTATGATATGTGTCACTGTTATAGTAATCTTAATTCCACACATACTCTGAACATGATTGTTTATTTTTGTCCTTTTGGTCTCCAATTTGAATTGTTGCAGCAGACGGAAATGCGCTGGCCTTCAAGATTCCAGGACCTAGATTCATACCAGCCGATGGGTGGTGGTTTATCTCTCGTTCAGCTGATGGCGGTCATTTGATGCTCATTCACACGTACCAAATTGACCAAACCATTACATCAAACCACATGCAGTACAATGCGTGGGGCGTTCATGACATTGATGACTATGGCTGCTTCATGTTCGAGAAAGATCCCAGCTCCATTGGGCCAGGCGTATTCAACTGGAGGCGGGTTTACATCCTCGGCAACCACTCCTTGTTCCTCGGGCTCAATTATCCGATCATCCAACCAATCATCGATCATATCACCGGCAATGATTACTGTGCTATGCAACTTCCATTCGCAAGGGGGGGCTGTGTTTACACATCATACCATGGGTTTCATGAATCACCATATCCAGAGATTCGTCGACACAGATTGTTGCCAGATAATCTTCAGTGTGTGAAAGGAATCAAGCTTCCATGCGATGGATGGCTTTTGCAAACCCGACATGCGGCGATGTGGTTCATGCCAACAGAAAATATGCACAACTTGATTCGTGCTGATATCTAGACTGAGCCATGTATTCTGCTCCTGTAGCATGACCCTCTTTTGTTGGATATTCTGTACAGTTGTTAGTTTGAAGCACTCCTCTGGTTTGAAGGATAGATACCTTCCTGGGATCAAGTGCATTCTAACTCACCTGCGTAGGATGTACTGATAATGATGATGGAGATGTTGTGCAGAAGCCATATATATATATATGTCAGTTAGGCTTCAAGTGCGTACTTGTTAGTTAAACCTATGTATAAATTGTGACACTAAATATGACTAGTAAGTAGTACAGTAGTAGTACTAGTATACGTTGGTCAAATTATTCATCATGTCCACTGAATTGACGTGACAACACGCTGCGCGTGAGGTGACACAAGAATCCCAGTGGCGTGTTCGGGTATTCTGGACTTCAGATTTGGAGTACCACTTATCTGTCGAAATCTTTCATCATTCAATTAAAACAGTCGATTGATCATACATTGAGTACCATATAACTGGAATTACCGATGCAAGTCGAGGAAGGATTGGCCCGTGCTGCCGGCTGGCGTCAAGTTCGATCCCATGGATCAGGAGCTGATTGAGCACCTTGAGGCCAAAGTGAGTACTAACAGCACGAGATTTCTGTCTCAACGATTTGTTCATACCATCCATCGACAGCGAGCACGGCATATGTTACACCCAACCTGAGAAACTTCCAGGTAAGACACCGATCGACCGTCTACTTGCACAAACATATTCCTTTGTTTATAGATCTATTTTTATTTTTAGACGCAGACTTGGTGAAGCAATTACAATTTGATAGTTAATAAAAAGTGAAACAAGTGACTGCAACATGCCAAAGATGTTATGAAAATGCCAACTAGGTACACTAAAACCTGTATTCCACAATATTGCAGGTATCACACTGAGTGGCCCAAGGAAGCATTTCTTCCAGCGCAATTCCAGGGCATTCAAAAGGGGCACGTGGACGTGTCGCATGATACAGTCGGAGTGCGGCATGCACGCGATGTGGCACAAGACCGGCAATACCTTGCCGGTGATGGTCAACGACCGGCAGACGGGAGCAAAAAAGGTTCTGGTGTTGCACACCAACAAGAACTTCAACCAAAAGAGGACCAACTGGTGATGCACCAGTACCACCTCGGGGACCTGGAGCAAGAGAAGGAGCGGGAGCTGGTCCTCTGCAAGATTTTCTACCAGACGAACACTAGGGCCAGGAGTAAAAAGATTATAAGTTAGTTTGGTATTGGTAGTTGTACTACCTTGTCGTCTGCAAGTTGGTGTTGTTGTTAACGATCTTTTGGTATGAACTTGCATTTGCTTCCAACCATCATGCCGAGGGTCGACGTGGATATAAAGCTGAATCATTTGTTTCGAAACGAATTTTCAGGCACCTGATTTTTATTTGATGGGTAGCATAAGCACCCGCCGTTCGAATTCTCAGTTCTCCAATTTTTTCGAAACAAGTGCATGCACTTATTATCACGATAAAAAAAACAATATCCGTGCTGCATCCCAGTTATCAGTTTGTACTTGCAGAATTCTCTCGTTTATTGAGCATGTATATTGTTTTTTCAGGTCGAGCAAGTTTCAACCCGGCTGTAGATTGCCTAGGGTTGTTTTGTTTTTAACAGGCCCAGCCCATGACGACAACGGGGCACAAAGATCCAGCAGGTATCTACTGGCCTCTGGCCCGCCAGCGTTAGTTATATTTTGTCTTACAACATCCGCACGCAGTTTTTTTACTGAATCAAACACAGAGCCCAGTTCTATTTTTCTCTTGAAACGCATGTCCTACATCCGTTTCCTAATCTCTACCTATAGTTTTACTAGTTCATATACACGTATCATTATATAGAAAACACATAAAATTCCCTTTTCATATTTACATCCTTATTTTTGTTGTTTTTCCCACCCAGCGCTGATTTTTTTACCACTGGTTTTCCCTTAAACCAACTAAATTGTCCCACGTCTTATTTGCTTAAAAAAACAAAACAATTTTTTTTGGCAAATCAATAAGTTCTTAAAAAATGTTTATCATTTCGGGATTACAACAGTTCGGACTCCACCGAAATATGCAAAATAAGGTTGGACTTTTTGACCGTGGTCCTAGGCAGAAAATGGGCTGTAATAAATTACTTAAGAATTAGCAAATGGGCTGCAAATTATAAAAAAATAGCAAATGGGCTTTATGTTGTCTGCCACAGATTTGGAGGCTGACTTGTGGGCCTACTAAGTTCATGCGTACACAAGGTTTCTCAAAAAAGAAACTTAGTCAACAATCGACTCTACCAGCGTCAGACTGTTAGATGTCAATCTAACGACAATCGTGCTTCTTCAGTCTCTGATCTTCCTGCCCCAGCCGCCCAAACCAGCGCTGTCGGAACCGCCTGCTCCTGCCTCCCGTGGCCGGCAGTGCTGCCGGGAAGGCCTCACAGCCCCATCATACTCGCATCCCTAGCCTGTCTATCCCTCTACTCACCCACACCTCCTGTTATTTTCCGGCGATGGCAGCCGAACCAGTCAACCCTCGTACTCTCCATCGTGTGGGCAGCCACTGTGTGTCTTCCCCGGCTCCGTGTCGTTCCCTTCGTAGGCCTCGCCGTTGTCCACCGCCCTGGTGCTCTGGTGCTGCATGGTCAACGATGTCCATCCAACGGCCGTAGTGCTACTTCAACCTCTGGTCTTCTTCCCCCAGCCGCCCAAAGCAGCGCCTGTCGTGCCGCATGCTCCTGCCTCCCGTGGCCGGCTGTGCTGCCGCGGAGGCATCACCTTCCCCATACTACTCCCACCGCTGGCCAGGCCATCCGTCCACTCACCCACTCCCCCTGTTATTCTGCGGCGACAGCAGCCTCACACCGCAGCCGAACCTGTGAACCGTCGTACTCCTCTCCGCGTGGGTATCCACTGCCGCGTCTTCCCCAGCTCCGCGTCGTCCCCTTCCTAGGCCTCGCCGTCGTCCACCGCCGTGGTGCTCTCGGCGCGGCGTGGTCAATGTGGTCAACGACCGACTTCCATCGGAAGAGTACTGTACGTGGAGAGGCTGACAGCTGGGTCCACGGCAGCCACAAGGAAGTGCCTCCTTATTACGTGCAAAATAATTATTCCTCCACCTGACAGCAGGGACCCACCGGATGGGCCACCAGTATTTCACAGAAAAAATGTTTCCCTCTGACTGCTGGGACCCACCAGACGGGCCACCATATTTTGCGAAAAAAGCGTTTGCCCCTGACTGCTGGGACCCACTGGACAGACCATCGTATTTCGCAAAAAAACGTTCCCCCCCGCAGTCATCTCGGACCGACCGGAAGTGCCTCCTTATTACGCACAGAAAAATGAATACTCCCCCTGCTAGCTGGGACCCAACCTGGTGGGAGGCTGACTTGTGGGCCTACTAAGTTGGCGAGGATGGAGGGCCTTGTCAACTTAGTCAATATGAACGATTCTAGCTCCAGTGACTTTACGATGTCCATCCAACGGCCGTAGTGCTTCTTCAACCTCTGGTCTTCTTGCTCCAGCCGCCCAAAGCTGCGCCGGTCGTGCCGCGTGCTCCTGCCTCTCATGGCCAGCTGTGATGCCGCGGAGACCTCACCGCCCCTACTACTCCCACCGATGGCCCATGCTATCCCTCTACTCACCCACACCTCCTGTTATTCTGCGGCGATGGTAGCCTCACGCCGCAGCCGAACCAGTGAACCGTCGTACTCCTCTCCGCGTGGGCATCCACTGCCGCGTCTTCCCCAGCTCCGCGTCGTCCCCTTCCTAGGCCTCGCCGTCGTCCACCGCCTTGGTGCTCTTGGCGCGGCGTGGTCAATGTGGTCAACGACCGACTTCCATCGGAAGAGTACTTTACGTGGAGAGGCTGACAGCTGGGTCCACGGCCACAGCCCAGTTTTTTTGTGATTTGCCAAGTAAGTCGCTTTGTCAGGCCTGTTGGGCTGCAAATCTTTCAAGACGAGGAGAGCTTCACTCGGCTGGCCGAGAAAATGGCCCATGAGTAATGAGAAATGGGCTGTACATTTTTAAAACACATCAACCCGGCAATTAGTTTAAAATATCTTTTTTTTCATTTCGAGATTTTAAATTACCTTAATTTTTATGCATGGAGAATTTGTTGGATTTTATATTGATATACATTTATTTTTAAAATCAGTTTGAATGTGAGTCGAAATTTCGGGATTAAAAACAGTTCGGACCGCACCGAAATATGCAAAATTTCGTTAATTTTTTAAGCGTGGCCACAATATGGGTTGTAATGCTAACAAAAAGAATATGGGCTCCAAAAAAACCTTAAGAATTAGCAAATGTGCTGTAAATTATTAGAAATAATGGTAGATGGGTTGTATGATGTTTTCCACAGATTTGAGGCTTTCCTGAAAAAAGGTTGACGCACAAGTAGTGATTGTTGGATGTCCATTGAACGGTCGTCGTGCTTGTTCAATCTCTGCTCTTCCTGCTCCAGCCACTCAAACAAGCGCCGACGGGACTGCCTGCTCCCTCCTCCCCGTGGCCGGCTGTGCTGCCGCGCAGGCCTCACCGCCCCACTGTACTCCCATCGCTGGCCTAGCCATCCCTCTACTCACCCACACCTGTTGTTATTCTCCGGCAACGGCAGATGAACCAGTAAACCCTCGTAAACTCGTACTCCCCTCCGCGTGGGAAACAACTGCCGAGTCTTCCCTGCCTCCGTGTCGTTCCCTTCCTAGGCCTCGCCGTCGTCTACCGCTCTGGTGCTCTCGGCGTGGCCTGGTCAACGTGGTCAACGACCGACATGCATCTGAAGTGGACTGTATGTGGAGAGGCCGACAGCTGGGTCCACGGCCGCACGCAAGGAAATGCCTCCTTATTACGCACAAAATAATGATTCCTCCACATGACATCAGGGCCCCACCGAAAGGGCCTCTGTATTTCACGAAAAAAATGTTACTGCCGCTGACAGCTCGGACCCACCAGCTATATCTTCGCACGCAAGGAAGTGCCTCCTTATTACGCTCAAAAAAATGAATACCCCCTGCTAGCTGGGACCCACCTTGGTGGGAGGCTGACTTGTGGGCCTACTAAGTTGATGGGGATGGAGGGCTTTGGCAACTTAGTCAATATGCATGATTCTAGCTCCAGTGACCGTACGATGTCCATCCAACGGCCGTAGTGCTTCTTCAACTTCTAGTCTTCTTGCTCCAGCCGCCCAAACCAGTGACGGTCGTGCCTCGTGCTCCTGCCTCCCGTGGACGGCTGCGATGCGGCGGAGGCCTCACCGCCCCCTACTACTCCCACCGCTGGCCAGGCCATCCCTCTACTCACCCACACCCCCTGTTATTCTGTGGCGACAGCAGCCTCACACCGCAGCGAACCAGTGAACCCTCGTACTCCTCTACGCGTGGGCATCCACTGCCGCGTCTTCCCCGGCTCCGCGTCATCCCCTTCCTAGGCCTCACCGTCGTCCACCGCCCTGGTGCTCTCGGCGCGGCGTGGTCAACGTGGTCAAGGAACAGCTTCCATCGGACGTGGACTGTACGTGGAGAGGCTGACAGCTGGGTCCACGAACGCAGCATGGAAGTGCCTACTTATTACGTGCAAAATAATTATTCCTCCACCTGACAGCGAGGACCGACCGGACGGGCCACCGTATTTCGCCCCCCTGGCTGCTGGGACCCACCAGCTACATCTTCGCACGCAAGGAAGTGCCCGATAGTCGGGACCCACTTGGTCGAAGCGTACGTAGCGTTGTCATTCTGGTCACGAATGTGTACGTACATATATACTGGTCGATGTAGAGGTGCGCACGTGTTGTAGTAGAGGCGCGCATGTAGCATGTACACGTACGTACAGCGGCCAGGGTGCAAGAAAGAAAATACGGCCACATATGTGTACATGCGGGCGGGGTCTCGAACGCCTACTCGCGCATACGTACGGCCAGGTCTCGTGTACATGGCTGGGTTGGAATGGAGAAACAGCGTCGTCGTCGTGTTCATGGGGAGGCAACGGAATGCGTCGTGTTCATGGGGAGGCAACGGAATGCGTCGTGTTCATCGGGAGGCAACGAAACGTGTGGGAGCCAACCGGCTGGGTCGGAACGAAATGCGTGGTCGTCTTCATCGGGAGGGCTTGGACGGAACAGGCGATGAAAACGAGGCCTGGCGTACCGCACAACGGAGGAAACGGACCTTCTACATTCGGAACGGGATCCTGTTGATCGGGAGGGGTCTGGCGTACCGCAAAACAGAGGAAACAGACCTCCTACAGTCGAAATGGGATCCTGTTCATCGGGAGGGGTCTGGTGTACCGCAAAACGGAGGAAACGGACCTCCTACGGTCGAAACGGGGGTCCTGTCGATCGGGAGGGGTGTGGCGTACCGCAAAACGGACGAAACGGACTTGTGTTGGAGCGCTACGGTCGAAACGGGGGTCCTGTTCATCGGGAGGGGTGTGGCGTATTGCAAAACGGGACTCCACGAGATATTGTTCGTCTCCACCGTCGACCTCCTCCAGCCTCCACGGGCTCCTGTTCATCCAGCCTCCACGGGCTCCTGTTCATCCAGCCTCCACCGCGCGCTACTCCACCGGCTACTGTTCAACCACCCCTCCACCGTCTACTGTTCATCCAGCCATCCACACCACGGGGTCCTGTTCAACCACCCCTCCACGGGCACCCCTCCACCATCTACTGTTCATCCATCCCTCTGCACCACGGGGTCCTGTTCAACCACCCCTCCACCGTCTACTGTTCATCCAGCCCTCCACATCATGGGGTCCTGTTCATCCACCCCTCCACGGGAACCCCTCCACCGTCTACTGTTTATCCAGCCCTCCACCACACCACGGGGTCCTGTTCATCCAGAGGCAACGCCACCGCTCACTGTTCATCCAAACACCCCCCCCCCCCCCCCCCCCCCCCCCCGCAACGCTCACTGTTCATCCCATCGATCGGCTTCAGTTAGCAGCAGTAGCGAAGGAATCGCTCGAGCGGGTTCAGTTAACAGCCATCGATCGATCGCTCGGGTTCAGTAATGCGTAGCCTGCAGTGCAATCGCTCGGGTTCAGTTAGAGCCCAACGCCTCGCTCGGGTTCAGTTAGAGCCAATGCCTCGCACACAGCGCGTACGTGTATGAGAGAAACGTGCATCGCTCGGCCCCCGACCTCCCACCGTAACCAGGAACTCCCCGGAATTTTCCTCGCCCTCGCTTCTACCACGGTTTTTTCCGTCATGGACGGCCCAAAGAATGTCATGCAGCTGCGTCTCCGGCCCGCCCAGGACGAAAAGCCCAATTTCTGTCATGATTTTTTGTCATAGAAGTAGGAGCCCACCACATCTATGATGATACCGGGTTTTGTCACAATTATCGTCATAGAAGTGTCATATGTATGACAAAAAAAATTTCGTTCGGCCCAAAATGTCACGGATGTGTCTTTTTTTGTAGTGTGAAAAAACTTTGTGCCATTTCATCATGTAACCGATCAAACCATTTGTTTTAGAGATCATGTAATAATTGTTTTTTTTGTTTTTTGATTTGTAATTTTTTTAGCACAAATCTGTATTAACTGATAAGACTCTGAGACATTTCATTTTGATTGCTGTGCCAGACTTACAAATATGCCAATCAGGCTGAATGCGCATTAAGCAATAATAATAGTATAGATGGACCTTAAGTGGCACACATTGGAAAGGGCCAAGATGCTGTGCTAGCTTCGCTAAAAAAAGGATGCTCTTCTAGCAAAAAAAAGTACAGCGGCCTGGCTTATGTATGTTAGTTGATATTATTGATCCATATACATGATACGTCCATTTTGCATCATGTTTTCTTACTGTTGTTTATGATGTTTTTATCCATAATAATGGTTTTTGGAGTAATTCTAATGCCTTTTCTCTCATAATATGCAAGGTATACACAAAGAGGGAGAATTCCGGCAGGTGGAAATCTGGACCTAGAAGAGCTACGTCCGGTCACCTATTTTGCACAACTCCAAATGAGTTGAAACTTCACGGAGAATTTTTATGGAATATTTGAGGAATATTGGAGCAAATGACTACCAGAGGGGGCCCACCAGGTGGGCACAACCCACCTGGGCGCGCTAGGGAGCCCAGGTGCGCCCTGGTGGGTTCTGCTCACCCAGGCCCACCTCCGGTGCCCATCTTCTGGTATATAAATCATTTTGACCTAGAAAAAAATAAGGAGAGGACTTTCGGGACGGAGTGCTGCCGCCTCGAGGCGGAACTTGGGTAGGAGTACTTTTGCCCTCCGGTAGAGCGATTCCGCCGGGGGAACTTCCCTCCCAGAGGGGGAAATCATCATCATCCTCACCAACAACTCTACCATATTGGGGTGGGAAATCTCCATCAACATCTTCAACAACACCATCTCCTCTCAAACCCTAGTTCATCTCTTGTGTTCAATCTTATTACCGAAACTATAGATTGGTGCTTGTGGGTGACTAGTAGTGTTGATTACATCTTGTAGTTGATTACTATATGGTTTATTTGGTGGAAGATTATATGTTCAGATCCAATATGGTATTTAATACCCCTCTGATCTTGAGCATGATTATCATTTTTGAGTAGTTACTTTTGTTCCTGAGGTCACGGGAGAAATCTTGTTGAAAGTAATCATGTGAACTTGATACATGTTCGATATTTTGATAGTATGTATGTTGTGATTCCCTTAGTGGTGTCATGTGAATGTCGACTAGATGACACTTCACCATATTTGGGCCTAAGGGAATGCATTGTGGAGTAGCAATTAGATGATGAGCTGCAAGAGTGACAGAAGCTTAAACCCAATTTATGCGCTATCCCGTAAGGGACTGATTGGATCCAAAAGTTTAATGCTATGGTTAGAATGTATTCTTAATACTTTTCTCATAGTTGCGGATTCTTGCGGGAGGGTTAATCATAAGTAGGTGGTTTGTTCAAGTAAGAACATCACCTAAGCACTATCCACACACATGTCAAATTATCAAAGTACCGAACACGAATTAAGCCAACATGATGAAAGTGACTAGATGAAATTCCCGTGTACCCTCAAGAACGCTTTTCTTATCATAAGAGACCGTTTTGGCCTGTCCTTTGCCTCAAAAGGATTGGGTTACCTTGATGCACTTTTGTTACTACTATTGTTACTTGCTCGTTAGAAATTACCTTGCTATCAAACTACTCTGCTACTTACATTTTCAGCATTTGCAGACATTACCTTACTGAAAAAACCACTTGTGATTTCCTTCTGCTCCTCATTTGGTTCGACACTCTTACTTATCGAAAAGAGCTACAATTGATACCCTATACTTGTTGGTCATCAATACTCTATAAGTGTTTATATGTCTGTAAGTTTTGTACTTTTGGGATGACCCACATCTTTATAAAGAAAAATATTTACCACCGTGCTATCAAAATATTTACCACCTAGCTTTACATACCAACAAAAGAAAAAAATCGTCTATGATTTAACACATTACTTTTGGGATGACCCACATCTTTATAAAGAAGGAGTAGATGGTATTATTAGACGTTGTGTACCTGAGCATGAATAGGGAGAAATCCTACGTAAATGTCACTTTGAAGCTTATGGAGGGCATCATGCTGGAGATAGAACTGCTCACAAGGTATTGCAATCTGGATTTTATTGGCCTCCTCTCTTCAAGGATGCCCGTAAGTTCGTCTTATCTTGTGATGAATGTCAAAGAATAGGTAATACCGGTAAGCGTCAAGACATTCCTATGAATTATGCACTTGCTATTGAACCATTTGATGTCTAGGGATTTGATTACATGGGACCTTTTCCTTCCTCTAATGGGTATACACATATTTTGGTTGGTGTTGATTATGTTACTAAATGGGTAGAAGCTATTCCAACTAGTAGTGTTGATCACAACACCTCAGTTAAAATGCTTAAGGAAGTTATTTTCCCAAGGTTTGGAGTCCCTGGTTATTTAATGAGTGATGGTGGTTCACACTTTATTCATGGTGCTTTCCGTAAAATGCTTGCCAAGTATGATGTTAACCATAGAATTGCATCACCTTATCATCCTCAGTCTAGTGGTCAAGTTGAACTTAGTAATAGAGAAATAAAATTAATTTTGCAAAAGACTGTCAATAGGTCCAGGAAGAATTGGTCTAAGAAATTAGATGATGCAATTTGGGCTTATAGAAACGCAAATAAAAATCCTATGGGTATGTATCCATATAAAATGATTTATGGAAAATCTTGTCATTTGCCTCTGGAGTTAGAACATAAAGCATATCGGGCCATCAAAGAGCTCAATTATGATTTCAAACTAGCTGGTGAAAAGAGGTTATGAAAATGCAAGTTATTCAAAGAAAATGTTAAAAGATGGCATGACAAAAGAATCCAAAAGTGTGAGTTTAAAATCGAAGAATATGTTCTTTTATACAACTCTTGTTTCAGATACTTTGCAGGAAAACTCCTCTCAAAATGGGAAGGCCCCTATGTTATCGAGGAGGTTTATCGATTTGGAGCCATCAAAATAAATAATTCCGAAGTTACTAACCCGAAGGTTGTCAATGGACAACGAATAAAGCATTATATCTTTGGTACGCCCATTAATGTTGAAAGTAATATTATCCAAACTTTGACACCGGAAGAACACATAAAAGAGTCCTTCCGGAACACTCCAGAATCGTAAATATAAAGAGGTACATGATACGGTAAGTAAATGGACTCCAAAAAATCTGCAAAAATATTTTTTATCAGTTTTGGAATATTTAGAAAATTAGGAAATAAAGACAGTAGGGCGCGCCAGGCTTGCCTGGCGCGCCCAGGTGGGTTGTGCCCACCTAGGACACCTTCCGGACTCCATCTTTCTTCTGTTTGCTTGTCCCCCAAGATAAAAAATCTATATATACTTCCCGAACCTGTTGGTCACAGTATCGCGGAGAAATCCCCTATTTTCTTTTCTTGCTGTTTTTAGTCAGATCTGTTGAGCCAAGCATCATGTCTTATTCTTCCTCCAACAACGTGGAAGAGGATGCTTGGTTGATGAAGATCAAGCTGAAGAGAGAAGAACCCATGAAAGCCGTCGGAGGAGATGAGAGCAAGGAGGGTACTGTAGATCAGCCTCCGGTCTTCGAACAAGCACTGGCCTCCGAGGAGGAGGAAGATATCCTTAAACCTTACCTTACTCACCTTACTCCTACTGAGATTGAAGCCTTTCGCATCATTGAATTAGTTCGCATACAATATAAGTATCTCACTCGTGAGAGTATTCTGCATCAAGAGCACATCACCCACCTCCAGAGCGTCATCCGTCGATTGGAGAATCTCTTGATCCTTAAGGATAGGATTGCTTCATCACCACCACCATCGTCTTCACCACCAAAGGAGAATTGAGTATCGGGTATGGGCACTCCCCTTGGCTTCTGCCACGCTTTGGGGAGGTGCCCCGATATCGTATTATCCCACTATCTTTTGCCTTTACTTCTTTTAGTTCGTTCTTTTGCTTTAGATGAATAAAAGTTTAGTTTGATGCTTTCTTTTCGAGAGTTTTCTTAGTGGTCTATCTTTGTAATCGTCTGCAAGTTATATAATAAAGTTTGGTTTGAGTTTTTTCTTTCTTTACTTTCTTGTTGCAAATAAAAGAAAAGAAATAAGGAAAAGTAAAAGGGAAAATACATAAATAAAAGAAAGGAAATAAATGAAGAAAAGGCCATATACTAATCTTATGGTAGGTGATGACACCACATAAGGAAAAGTATAAGTAGAAAATTTTATTAGAGATTGACAAACATAGCATTAGTCAATGATGCAATTCATGAAAGAATTCATAAGGGTAGAGAAGATTCACATATAAATATACTATCCTAGAAATCTTTTGTGATTGTGAGCCCTCATCAAAATATTATGTGCCAAAATTGTTAACATTAGACAAGGAAGACAACTTAATGGTTTATGTTTGTTTATATTCACATGGAAGTCATATTGTCATCGATCCTTTAACATGTGGTGCTTGCCCGCTATCTTTGCTAGCCAAACATTCTGCACTTAGTAGAGATACTACTTGTGCATCCAAAAACCCTTAAACCCAAATCTTATTTTCAAGTGTCCACCATACCTACCTAGGGATTGAGCAAGACCCCTCAGGTAAGTTGTCATCTGTGCAAAAGGAAGTAAAAATTGCTTCTAAAAGTGTGAGATCATTTAGTGTATGAGAAAATTGAGCGTTGCACGAACTTGTGATGGTGAAGAATAAAAGCGACGGACTACATAATAAAGGTAGCTATCACAAGGGGCAATGCAATGTGACGTTCTTTTGCACTAAGGGGTTGAGAATACAAACAAATAAGCACATGGCAACCTCTGCTTCCCTCTGCGAAGGGCCTATCTTTTACTTTTATGCAAAGAGTCAAAGTTTTCTTTCTAATCCTTTTTATTCTTCTCCTTTGGCAAGCATCATGTGGTGAGCAAATATCTAGGCACATATGTCCAGTTGAATATAGATAGCATGAGTTATTATTGTTGACATCACCCTTGAGGTGAATATGTCGGGAGGCGAAACTATAAGCCCCTATCTTTCTATGTGTCTGGTTGAAATGTTTTGCTCATGAGTACGCGGTGAGTGTTAGCAATCATAGAAGACAATATGATGGTTGAGCATGTGTACTTGCCTAAAGGCGCCGATACATGACCCTTCCTAGAAAGATGATGAATTGTAGTTGCAAAGTTGACTGAGAACATAGTTTGTTGGTTTCTAATAGAGTTTTTGCTTTATACTTCAATTGTGTGATGAATTGTCACTTATTCATGAGAAGTCTATGATAAAAGTCCTAGGATAAAAATCTTATGTTTAAATTTGTTGCTGTTATAATAATCTACATGATGCTTCTATGTCCATATTTTGTTTTAATCGACACCTCTCTCTCAAAGCATGTGGACATGTTTTTCGATTTCGGTTTTCACTTGAGGACAAGCGAGGTCTATGCTTGGGGGAGTTGATATGTCCATTTTGCATCATGTTTCTTACTATTATTTATGATGTTTTTATCCATAATAATGCTTTCTGGAGTACTTCTAATGCCTTTTCTCTCATAATATGCAAGGTATACACAAAGAGGGAGAATTCCGGCAGTTGGAAATCTGGACCTAGAAAAGCTACGTCAGGCCACCTATTCTGCACAACTCCAAATGAGCTAAAACTTCATGAAGAATTTTTATGGAATATTTGAGGAATATTTGATCAAATAACAACCAGAGGGGGCCCACCAGGTGGGCACAACCCACCTGGGCGCGCCAGGAGCCCAAGCGTGCCCTGGTGGGTTGTGCTCACCCAGGCCAACCTCCGGTGCCCATCTTCTGGTATATAAGTCATTTTGACCTAGAAAAAATAAGGAGAGGACTTTCGGGAGGGAGCACCGCCGTCTCAAGGCGGAACTTGGGCAGGAGCACTTTTTCCCTCCGGTGGAGCGATTCCACGGGGGGAACTTCCCTCCCGGAGGGGGAAATCATCGTCATCATCATCACCAACAGCTCTCCCATCTTGGGGAGGGCAATCTCCATCAATATGTTCAATAGCACCATCTCCTCTCAAACCCTATTTCATCTCTCGTGTTCAATCTTGTTACAGGAACTATAAATTGGTGCTTGTGGATGACTAGTAGTGTTGATTACATCAAGTAGTTGATTACTATATGGTTTATTTGGTGGAAGATTATATGTTCAGATCCAATATGCTATTTAATACCCCTCTGATCTTGAGCATGATTGTCGTTTTTTGAGTAGTTACTTTTGTTCTTGAGGTCACTGGAGAAATCATGTTGCAAGTAATCATGTGAACTTGATACATGTTCGATATTTTGATAGTATGTATGTTGTGATTCCCTTAATTGTGTCATGTGAACGTTGACTACATGACACTTCACCATATTTGGGCCTAAGGGAATGCATTGTGGAGTAGCAATTAGATGATGGGTTGCGAGAGTGACATAAGCTTAAACGACAGTTTAGGCGCTATTCCGTAAGGGACCGATTGGATCCAAAAGTTTAATGCTATGGTTTGAATTTATTCATAATACTTTTCTCATAGTTAATCATAAGTAGGAGGTTAGTTCAAGTAAGAACAACACCTAAGCACCGGTCCACCCACATGTCAAATTATCAAAGTACCGAACACGAATTAAGCCAACATGATGAAAGTGACTAGATGAAATTCCCGTGTACCCTCAAGAACGCTTTGCTTATCATAAGAGATCGTTTTGTCCTGTCCTTTTCCTCAGAAGGATTGGTCTACCTTGCTGCACTTTTGTTACTACTATCGTTACTTTCTCGTTACAAATTACCTTGCTATTAAACTACTCTGCTACTTACAATTTCAGCACTTGCAGACATTACTTTACTGAAAGCCACTTGTCATTTCCTTCTGCTCCTCATTGGGTTCGGCACCCTTACTTATCGAAAAGAGCTACAATTGATCCCCTATACTTGTGGGTCATCAATACTCTATAAGTGTTTATATGTCTGTAAGTTTTGTACATTATTGGTTGACTAACTCGGTATTTTAATTTTGATACATTGCTTTTGTACATATCCAAATGGGAGTACACATTATGCTGCGTGTGACACTTGAGTTGGACATAAATTGGTTTCAAATATTCTAATACACCATAAACTTTATTCTAGCATCTGAATTCGAGTATCGGCATTTGTAAATCATATTCATATATGACAGTGAAATACATCTTTGCCGTGCTTTTGAAGATATATAAACACACATAGAATGATTTATAAAGATTCGTATAGGAATACAAATAGGATTAAAATTTAATTGCCAGGGTAAACGTGGATGCTTATTGTCCCAAAATTCGAAAGAAGTGGCAAAATGTCCACTCCATGTCGGCTGCCTGAAGCCAAGTGTTTGGGAGATGGAAATTACTGTCTACCCCTTACACGGACAATCCATCTTCCTGATATCCATTTCTCTCAATAGGGGTAGGTTAGTAACTTCAATTAGACATGACACGACCACCTCTGAGCCCATTCTGACACGGTGGGCGCCAAACGTGGGCGGCAAAACACATTTGATTCAAGCTCGTCCGAAAGACATGTCTCTCCCCCTCCATTTCCCCATTCATACACAGTGGGTGGTAAAACAAACTCTCCTCGTTTGAAATCGATGTAGGCACCTATTTTAAATAGGGGCAGATGTGTAACTTCCCTCAGACGTGACACAACCGCCCTACCTGTTAGCCCCATTCATACACTGTGGGCGCCAACCGTGGGTGGCAAAACAGCATCTCCTCGCCCGAAATCGCTACCGGCCAATATTTGGGAGATGCGAGATTGCCGTCCTATCCCAACCGACGAGACGTCCAAATTTTAAACGGGGGATAAGTTCGTAATTTTCCCATATTTCAAACAAGCGCGTCCTAAAAACATGGTTCCCCGTACCTCTCCCTCCATTTTCCCAATCATACACCATCGACGCTAGAACACCATCCCCACACCAGCCTCCTCCGTCCGCCACCCCATCCATCACCACCGTCCTCCACCCCATCCATCGCCACCGCCCCCACCATGCTGGAGCGCCTTCCAAGACCGCGTCGCCCACTCCTAGAGATGGACGTTTCTCATCCACGGTGACGGACCAAGAGCATTGCATCGCGTCCTCTAGCTTCATCGGCGCCGCCGTCCTCTTTTCCGGGGCCGCTCACACGACCTTCTCGTCCACCGCAACGAGACTTATCCCCTGATGCACCCGTCCACCGCCACAGATCTGCTTCAATGCCACCGACAGCCATCACACCCCCGATGCCTACACGGCGCCGCAAGAGAGGTGGTACTTCATATCTCCTCAACGTTTTGATCTCAACCAAAAAATAAATCATAACTTGGTTACTGTACTTTCTTTTCAGCTCTTAGAATTAGTTCTTAGTTCGAAGCAAACAATGGACACTAAATAGCATTTCTCCGGTTTGCACCTTTAAGTCTACCATGGCACAGTCATAATAGGGTTTAATTGATCGTGCTCAGGGTTTAATTGATCATGTTGGTTCCGTGGTGGTTTCTTTAATAGAAATTGGAGGGGAAACCCTCTTTTTCTCAAAAAAATGCTTAGGGTTTCCCCCTTTTATGATCACTATATGATCAGCATACGTGCTTCGTGTCATAATAACACTGCTCCATCCGTCAAGCTAAACAAGCTTAGTTGTTCAAATACGAATCTGATATTACTAAAAAAGAGTCGTTTAATTTGTTAGCTAAATGTTCCTAATTTAGTTTCGAAAATGCATGTTCGCCGCTCGGGTGTGTATCTCTACAGGGTGCCCATGGTGGGACGTGGCCCACCCTAGGATTTTGGGTTGGCCCAGGCCCTGGTTCCTCTCTGTTCTATCGCGCTTCCAATCTCTACTCACCCCCAGCCGCCTGCCTCGCTGGTGACTTGTCGTCCCCAAACAGCATGACTCTAGGAGGAGACACCGGACTAATAGGAGGTTAGGAGCCGCTCACCCAGAAACGTCACCGCTGCCCGGGCGCGGCGCTGTGCCTACCTTCCTAGTCCGTTCAGGCTCACACGTGCAGCAGCCACTAGGCCAACCCGATTTATCCTGAGATACGTCCTTAACACTCAACAGCCACTCCTCATCACCCATTTTCTATTTGATTCATTACTCATTAGGTAGGATTGCCATTAGGGTTTCTTGTGTGCTGAGTGCTACCTACACTTAATGGTTCGGATGTATTTCAGTAATATTTAGTACCTGTAAAGTTCATGGGGTTTCAAAATTCTGGCCCTAGGAACAGACACTAGTCATTTTGGATTGTTGGTCGTACTGACATAGACCCAGATTACTACTGCAGGCCAGGTTTGTTGACAATTTTTCTTTTCTTTCTTACTCATTCGATATGATATACAATTATTCACGTTGATTGGTTGCAAACAATAAGTGCTAGATGAACTTCTTGATTCAGATTTTGGATGGTCTCTTACTGCAGTTACAATTCTGCATACTTGTCCTAGTAAGCTCACAACTAAATGATTGATTCACTACATCTATGCTTGCCTTGTCATATTTGTTGTCAATATTATTTTAGGGTGTACCACCCTGTTTCAAAATACTGGAACCGTGGACATGAGTGAATAGTATTTCTCTGTGTGATTCCATCATGTTTGGGCAACGAACACTGCATTGTATAGAAAGAAAGTGTCATTTCCACCTTTTACATAGACTACGATCTTTTAAATGGAATACAATCTGCCTACTTGCTTTGTGTCGCACTACCAGGACTCCACCCTTGAAGCTAAACATTATGCCACTCATAATTCCTTAGTTTATTTGTTCAAATACAAATTTGATATGATTCTAATGTTCCTACTTCAGTTTTGAAATGTGTGTCTGCCTGTTATAGAGACATAAGAGGTTTGTATTTCTGTGTGTGGTCTGGTCAGCACGGTTGGGGGGTGAACTTTGCATATGTAGGGGTTTATAGGGAGACACTCTTCAAGTTGAATCCTCAACACATTCCATAGATAATCTAACTACTTTTTATGTTTTCATGAATCTCAGATTCTGAACAGCATCATAATGATTATGAGCTTGCGTGCATGAAAAGAATAAAGCAGAACAATGCCATGGTTGTCAAACTTGGCATTAAGGGACTGAAATCAAGTCTAGATGCAATGCAATGCAAATGCTATCCAGCTACAGATTCATGCTCAAAATATGATCCTAAAAGTGATTCTGAGCTAGAGGGATACCTAAGTCAATATAGCTCTGTAGTGGAGGAGTCAGAGGCAGATGCCCTATCTTATTCACCCATCAAGGTGCTTGCTCTAACTTTACAAGGTTATATTGGTCGCACATATCTTGCAACTGATGCTTTGCATTGCTTCTACATTGTTGCACTTCCATTAGCTTAGTTTACATATCATGTATGTGAATACGCCCTGCCTATCCATTTTCAGTACATATTCCATCTGTCATCATACCATATTTATCCATTCAAATGTTGTTCTTGTGTATCAGACGTTCAAAAGGAAGAGGGCGATTACTGATTGCGGAGGAGCACGAGCAAAGTATTTGGAAAAGGTAGTGACACCTGATAAATCAAATAGCCCATTAGGTGTAGTTGCAATATCACCTGACCCACAAAACACGGCCCCAACTCTAGCAGACTCTAGCCCTACTACACTAGTCATCTCTGATGCTCCAACTTAGCAGACCCCAACTGCAACAAACAGTATGATGATGCCAGTTGACATAGCACCAGCTCCATGATGCAAAACCCCCATTATAGCAAAGGGTACACCAAATCCAGTTGCCAAATCCCTTTTCGAACTAGAGAGAGCCCCAATTGCAGCAAATAGGACCCCTATTCCATTTCTGCCCAATTTAGAATACGAAGCTTATATTGTTGTCAGGAACTTTGTGCGCATCTTTCCTTCATGGAAAGATTATACCGCAGACACAAAACAAATTCTAGTCTTCCTCCACAACTTATGCGTAAGTAATGTACTAATGTTATTCATGGTAATTATTGCATATGTTTCTGCTGACAGAAGACACAAGATTTCATTCTTTTAAATATGCGAGGACCAAACTGGATTGTCAAGACGAGCAAGGGTTGGTTGCGCTTTTCAAGCACTCGTTGATGAAGTATCATTCCTACCTGAGGCAAGCACACTTCAATGGCAAGCCTCCAAACGAAATTTCTGTAAAGTCTCCGGTGCTACATTTTTCAGATAGTGACTGGAATAATCTTGTTACACATTGGTCTCGTCTGCAGCGTAAGGTACTGTCTATGATATCACATCACAATTTGAACTACATTTCTGCATTTGCCTTAATATCTCACTTGTAAGAAAACTATTAGCAGAAGAACATTCATTCTCAAGGGACCACAAAATCTCGCAAATATACTGCACACTACATTGCTCTTGTGAGTACCTCTTGCCATGTATGACCATACTTACTTTCATAGCTGGTTGATTATGTAGCATCACTACAAATGTTAGCCTCGTTATCATCCATTTGGTGGACATTATAAGATCCGTATGGACACTTACATAAATTTAGAATCAACTCAATGCTTCTGAAGAGGTTTAGCTCTGCAGTCCTCTTGTAAGGACTGAACGTCGTCCATCACTATACTTACATTAATAGCTACTCCCTCTGTCCCATAATATAAGAACGTTTTGTACAGTACACTAGTGTACAAAACACTTTTATATTATGGGAAGAGGCATTGGTTCATTGTGTAGCATTCTGCATCTTATCTCCCTCGCCCACCATTTACTAAAAAATATCAGATCTATATTTAATCTTACCAAAAAGTTGAATACACAAACAACGCCAGTGCAGAAGTGTAGCCCATTGGTCTTGTCAGTACATTTTGTCCTGTAACACTTGTACTTACAAGGATTGGTAGTTGATTATGTAGCATCAATCTGCATCTTATCTTCATTATCCTCTATCCCTTCCAGTATTATCATATCTATAATTACTCTCTACAAAATGTAGAGTACAGGCAATGCTTAGGAAGAAGATTTTGTGCTGAAATTCTTGAGTTATCCTTCCCTTGACATGGAGAAGGGCATTATAAAGCCGGTGTTAACTGTTAATGTAAGTCAGTCCTTCTAAAGCCTTTATCTTCAACTGCTGTTTAATTTGCTCATACACCCTATCATTAACTGCTGTTTAGTTTGCTGTTTCTCTCAAAATGCATGTTCGCAACAACCGTAAGTTCCAAGTTTTACTTGTAAAACCAAATTCCCTATTCATACCATGCACATTACTAAATACTCCCTATATGTGTGCTTGTTTTTGTGGATCTATAATCCAGTGTGTGGTGAAGCAGCCCACATTTGCACCTTGTCATCTCCTGTTTTATCTTACTGTTGTGGCTGATGATATGAACAACATGCCATGCACATTAACCAAAATAGATACAATGATTGTCTTTGCCCTTCATCTATGCTCGTTATGTTGACATGGTAATCCAGTAGTGTGGTGAAGCTCCCTGCATTATGAACAATGCCAAATTATGCTATTGATATTTTGAACTTACTCTTTATTTTCTAATTTGAAATTGGATGGAATTGACAACACAATTATCATCTTTGTTTATACACCTGCAAAACCTGTCATCTCTTTACTTGTTTCAGGTGATATTGATGCGAAGCATCCTATGGACATTACCATGTCAAGAGTCCGTTTGGCAAGTGACACGTGCGACATCCTCTTTGCATACATAAAGATGAATCATCTCCTTTACACGTGCTCACTTGACCCCTTCGAGGATGGTATACTACTTGGCATTCCTCTCGTGTGCATGCATAGGTATTACCCGAGCTTCACTGATGACGAGGAGGAGTGCAAGCGCCAAGGAACACATACACCATCCGTGAGGGAAGCATGGAAGAGGAGACGGAAGAAACAGAGCTGCTACAAGCTACAACCACCGGACATCCGGACGCCACCGGACATCCGGTACCTGACACATCCCAGACGGCCAGAAGAACTATAGGTGACGTGTGCTACAGCCGCCGGACGACTGGGAGCGACGGACGTTCGATAAGTCCCAGGCACCGGACGTCCGACGCTTGCCAGAAATCCGGTGCCACCTATACCGAAGCAAATCGGCAGACTTTCGACGATCGCCAGACGTCCGTTCGCCCACGAGCCGTCAGACGTCCGAGAACAACCGGACATCCGAGAACAACTGACGTCCGGTAACTGCCTATGCGCAGCCGCGCGCCTTTGGCCTTGTATCCCTTCCCACTTACCCTTTCGCCCACTTAGACTATAAATATCCCCCTACCTCCTCCTAGCTAGGGTTAGCAAAGTGATAGCTCATTTGATAGAGAGCTCTGCTCCTTGTACCACTCTACTCTTGAGAGAGATACAGAGAGAGACTACTACTCTATTGGAGGCCAAGACCTCCATCTTGGAGAAGATCCTGCGGGATATATCGTCAAGATCCCTTCATGGGAAGATCCGTCTAGGATATCATCAAGACCTCCTTTTGGAGATGAACCTTACCTTGTATCTTTCCCTTTGTTGTTCATGTACCTTGTGGATCTTGTGTGTTTGATTGTCTAGTGGATGTGTGATTGGACTTGTTCTTGAGTGTTTCCCCTTGTGATTTCTCTCCGTTCTTCCCCGTGTTCTTCGTGTTCTTCGAGGATCCCACTCCAGTCGTGAAAGATCAACCTACGCCGGGTTAGCCCCGCATCATATGGTATCAGAGCCACATTGCTCACGTATTTGGAGTCCCTCCCACTGTTTTCTAGCCTTCTTTTGCTTGATTTCGTCCTAAATTTCGAAAATCCGTACCAAAAATAGCCCCAATTTTTTTGTGATTTGTTTGTTTGATGATGTTTTGTTGATTTTGATCCTTGGATTAGCTTGGTTTCAAGTGGATCTAGCATCTCCCCAATTTTCCCCACTTTCCATCCATGAAATCTCATATTTTTGACCCCAAAATCCACAATTTCTGCCCAAAATCGCACCCCGAAACTTGCATCTCGCGTTGACCCAGACCCACCAGACGACCGTCACTTTAGCAGACGTCCGATCTTACTGGACGACCAGAACCTCTAACCCGAGCTGAAATTAGCCGATTTCCAACCCAACCGGACATCCGTCCATTTACGGACATCCCATACCTGAAAAAACTGACTTCACTGAAATTTTGTTTCGGCCATAACTAATTCACCCGAACACCAATTTTGACGTTCTTTAGCTTGTTTTGAAGCTATTGACATCCCCATTCCCAAAAAATACTTCCAACATCATTTGACTCCATCAAATTTTGTGAATTTTGGCATCTTTGCCTAGGGCTTCCACCACATCATCCGCTACACCACCACCGACTTCCACAACCTAATCCATGTTGATCCCCATAGAATTTGTGGTTGCTTTAGTTGTGATTCGAGTCTCCTAAGGTGTTTCGGCTAGTTAGGGATGGTTTCTTCTTCATCAACCACCACCACTTCTGCATAGGCTTGCCCACCATACATTCCCGCCACCCCAACTTAACCCAATTTTGTTTGAGTTGTGTGTTGTGTCTCCTAAGATGTTTTGGCTACTTAGGGATGGTGATCTTCAACTATGACTCACATAACCAAACCTAACCTCCACATCCACAATACCACCACCACATCCCACTACCACCATTTGACATTTGTCTTTTGAGATTTTGAGTTTGCGGTTTTTCCGTTTCCTAAGGTGTTTCGGCTACTTTGGGACGAGTCTCCATCATCTTGGTATCTACATCAAGAACACTGCCACTCATCATCGTCACAAGGTCATCTTCAACATTGACCACTTCTTCATTATCCGTCCTTATGTACACTCGACAAACCATTGATGGTAACCTCGACAACACCATTGTATATTCCCCTTGCCATTGCATTGATAACCTCTAGCCCATTTTGCGTTACTTTCCCATCGAGACTAGCCATTTCAGTATTGCCGGCAACTTTACTTGTGCACATTAGTGATCTACACCATCCATTGCATACATACCATATCATATTGGTATCATATCATCTCGTGTGCCTCAAGTTTGTTCCCGCATATACCCAATCGCTATCTTGGTTTGTGCATTCCGCATTATGGCCATATACAAAAAAATAAGCTTTTAAGCATAGAAAAAGATAAAAAACAAATAAGCTTGTAAGCAAGAGACATAGCATCGTATCATAGTGCATTACAATATATCATATGGTATCATACTTGATCATCTTCGATCATCGTGTGAGAAACACCAGGAACCATACATACATAGCATACTTGGGATAGAAAGTTTATCCATTTTGCATCTTATAGGTTGTGCACAAGTGTCGTATCCGCCTATTGAGCAATCGTGCTAGCGTCTCTCTTGAGTTGTGCAACATGAGTGTTTTTCGTGGATTCCACATTTTGTCTTCATTCCTTGGTTGCACGACCCCATTTATCTATCCGTGTGTGTGTTTCCGTGTGCCATTCATTGCTATTGGTCTAGTTGTTTCACTTGCGAATTTGTGAGTCTCTTTCAACATTATTGACTCTTGCTAACATTTTACATCAAATTTTGTGCCACTATCCTCATCGAGCTACTCCATAAGCTTTACTTGATAGGTGTGAGTGAACAAGTCCGATACCAATTCCACTATTATTTCATCTCACATTGAGTGAAACGGGTTACATCCTCAATGTTGGGAAAAGGTAACTTGGTATTGTTTATCTCATTTCCTACTCACCTCTACTCGAGTCTTGTGATGGATAGGCAAGGCATTTCATCTTCGGTCTACAACAACAACGACGAGTTCGATGCCATGAACAACTCCAATGACACCAATATGCAAGATCAAATGGAGGAGATCAAAGCCCTCATCAAGTCCTACAAGCGGTCTTCCTCATCTTCGAGAAGACGCTCAAGAGCACATGTCTCCGAGCTACCATCTCCGGCAAAATCACATCAGCATCGATACCATCACCAACAAGGATGTGAAGGTCAAGAGCTCAACACCAACAACCGCTCAACGAATTCACCATCTCCCTTGGCATCTTCGCCAAGCGACTTCAAGGCATCTTCGCCTATGGACATACGGCATCTTCGCCCACAAGCACTTCAAGATAAGCTCCCCAAGCTCAAGTCCGCGACTTCCACAAGCTACTACGACCTTGACATCGACCATGCGATTCCTTTCTATGGAATCAAGAACCCAAGCAGTATCTCGAATGGGATCGTTTGATGGACGACTACCTCAAGCTACATCAAGTTCCTCCCGAAGATCAAGTGAAGTGCGCCACATGGAAATTCCACAACTACGTGTCCACATGGTGGCTGCACGCACCTTCAGAGACCTACAACATGAGGTTTCCCAAGATGAAGAGAGCTTTGCGGCGAGAGTTTGTGCCTCCAACCTACACGGAACAACTTCTACGCCAATTGGAGAACACCACCCAAGGATCCAAGTCCATCGACGCGTACTTCAAGGAGATGAAGATTGCCTTGCGATGAGCCGGCGTGGACGAACCCATTTCGATGAAGTTCCACTTCATGATGGGATTGCACAACGACATCTCCAAGACGATCTTCCTTGGGAACTACAAGTCCCTTGACGAAAACTACAGTGGTGCTCTCAAGGCGGAGCAAGAACTCATGAAGACCAAGGCTTCTCGACCCCAAGCACACTTCTCTAAGACCAAGCTCCAAGACAATGATCATGAGGCTAGTACCACCACGACGTCCAAGCCCGACAAGCTCCAAGATGATGCTGCCAAGTTTGACTTCACCTCCATACCTTTTTGTGGCATTGACGATGCCGAGTCTACCATGACTCTTTTTCAAGACGGTGCGGTGACGAGTACGACTACGGAGACCCTCAAGAGCCAAGCTTTCGAGGCAAGAGACAAGGTGGCGAGCAAGGATGATGCTTCCATGTTAGGAGGCGAGAGTGATGATGTGCCATCTTCGGCCTTCATCCACGGCGACGGTGACGAGATGATCGAGCATGGGATTTTCCCTTCGGTCATGGAGGAGAGTGATGATGTGCCATCATCGGCCTTCATCCATGGCGACGGCGATGAGATGGTTGAGTATTTCACCTCGACCACGACGACGTTTGATGACTTGAATGACCTGTGCCACCATATTGAGAGTGAACGTGACTTCACCACTAGCCCCATATATGACAAGTTGCCCCAATTCCCATGTGAGGAGAGCCACAACCCCCACCACTTGAGTGAGATGAGTGACGTGAGATTGAGTGAACCTACATTGAGGGAGTGAGTGAACCACCACATAGAGAGAGTGAGATAGTTGATAGGTCATGTGAGGCCACTTTCAACACTAACGACTTGGCCTCTACCTCTATTGTGTCTTCTCATTTGGTGCTAGGTCCCATCTATGATGACGCACCGATTCGCGATGACTTCGTCCTCCCTTTGGACAAGACAATGTCCATGGTGGAATATGATGCACCCCCACATGGTTCCATCAAGATGAAGATGACCACATTTGGTCTTTCCCACCTCACCTACACCACTTGAGTGGAATGAGAATGGTAACATAGGTGCGATGATGCTCTAGTCCCACTAGTGGACATTCTTGACAATGATTGCTTGCATGATGTTGGTTCACCTAGTACCATGATTCATGCTAATGCGGCTTCCTCATGTGATGATTTCTTGCCCATTTATGATGAGTGTGATGATTTCCATGTGGATTCTCTTAGTTGTAATGCCATGTTACATAGGATTTCTTGTGAAAATTCTCTAGGTCACATCATGTTTGATAATCCGCTTGACTTGTCATATACTATGCATGAGATCAATCATATGTCCTTTTTGCAATCTCCTCATAGTGACTATGCATATGCTATTAAAATAAACCCAATTTCACTTATGGCATAGATGACAAGCCCATGGTTATTGGCATTTGTTTTTCTTGTGATGATATTGATATGCTCCCTTTGCATCATTTATCTCATATGCCATGCCATGACCACCTAGCTTCGGATATGCATTGTTTTGGATGTTGTCCATTCTCTCCATATTATGTTTCCAATATTGCTCATGAGGAGACCCCCATAGTTTCCTCATACATTTTAGGAGATTTTGATCCATCCAATCCATTGCATGATCCCAATACTTGTGTGCACCATATGCTCCGCATGAATAAAAATGCTATTGTTGTGCCTTATACTTGTATGCTCAATTTGCATCCCCATCATGTTATACACAATAACTATTCTTTCATGATGGATGACATGTTCTTATACCATGCATCAAATTTCTTTAACCGATGATTATCTTGTACTAACTCTCACGTGCACATACACATCATGATGGATGATGTGTACATTCACCACACACACAATTTCTTTCGATTGTGTCTCTTTTATGTAGGTACCCATGAATACTTGTCAACCTCACAATCCCATGAGTTGACAAAATGAGCTCTAGAGAGTAACAATGATTTGGGATCCCATGGATTGTCTTTCCCACCACTCTCTTCGCGCAATGACTTCACACATTTCTTCTACATGACCCTCACTTGGCTGTGGGTTACTATCCATTACATATTATATGCCCATCTTGCCATGTTCACTTTGCATGATATGCTCATTCCTATGCCTTTGATATGCATTAGTGACCCATGCTTTGCATTACACATGATGATTGATTCTAGTACTTGTATGTGTATTTGCAAGCTTGGTGGAGATATCACTTGTTATTGCCATGTTTGCTTTGTGCCCCATGCCTATGATGATACTATGATCTTGCTTTGTTTTCGTGATTGTGATATGTCATGTGCATTGTCTATGCCTATTATTTACTCATGTGACATGATTGCCATGATTTTCCCTAGTGTGTTGCATCTTCGCTACGCTAGTTTGCACGACTTCATTACTATGCTTGCTTATGTTGCATCACCGATGATTCATACTTCCTCATTTCATGTGGTTGATGACAACCATAAACATGCTTTGCACATGATTTTTATTGCTTCTTGTCATGTATCTCCATGTGTTGCCTCTCTCATGCTTGATGATTTGAGATGTATTGAGTGCAACAATGACCTTAGTCTTGATAATGAGTTTGCCCCCATAGCATTCTCCCATATATTTGGAGATTTTGACATATTTCTTATGAAGCATGCTTGTCTTACCTCTTTGCACCATATACCTAGTGCCATAAATATAGCCTTTGTTGCATCATATTATTCATGCACTTGTGCTACTAATGGTTATGTGCAAGAGAGGAGAACCATCATGATGGATGATGTGTTTATCTACAATGCGCATACGTTCTTTGTTTTGTTGTGTGCATGTGTAGCAAACTTGGAATTTGTGTCGACTTCCACTTCACGTGAGTTGACCATTCGAGCTCTTGAGAGCGAGCCTCATACATTCTTCCACGACTCGCTTCTACACCACCTTTCCTACCACTTCGGCAATGTGAAAAATGCACAAGTACACGCCCTCAAGGTGACATCTTTCTTGAGCATGGATACTACGGATCATACTACTTGTGTTGCTTGAACCATGAGACTTACTGTTCATCTTGGACCACTTGATTGCACACTTGTTAGAGATATTGCTTCAACTTGTCATTTTCACAATTCCATGCATCATGATATATATGCCTTGTGTGTTGCATCCAATTCTTGGATTACTTGCTCCTATAATATGTTTCGTTGCAACAATATCATTTCTTCACATATGCCGTGTCCCATTTCTTGTCACATGATTGACTTGATTGCCTCACACATGATGAACAATTGCTCTTTTTATTGTGTTGAGTGCCACAATATCTTCACTACACCATATGAACGTTATGCTTGGATTGTCTTGCACTTGTAGCGACCAGACCTCAAACGGTCCAATCTCTGTGCTCCGGTGTCATCCCTGGATCATTAATGCTGACACCACACAGTACTTGAAGGATTTATAGCAGAGTAGAAATCACACACTTATTACATCGAGTGTCTCCAAAGATAACTTATGACAATAAAAATGGCTTAAGGCCATCTAATAACGATAACAACGGAAGGCTTGGAAGATAAGTGAGTCCATCAACTCCAACGGCATCACTGAGTATAGAACCACGACCTAAAACTCCTTAATCGTCGTCTGAAAAGTCTGCAACATTAACGCTGCAGCCCAAAAACGGGTCGGCACATCGAATATACTGGCAATGTAACACATAGAGAATAATGGAATGAAACAGCTATATTATATGCATATTTGGCTGGTGGAATGCTCTATGGTTACAGTTTTGCGTAAAGCCAATTTTTCCCTACTGCAAAGGAATAAATTTGTTTAACTATTATGGTGGTTGTTAAACATTGAGAATGGTTGACAGCATTTTCAATCCCAATTAAACATCATCGTTAAACAAACCCAACAAAATTAATCTTTAGAGTAACATGTTGAGATTCACATGATAATCCTGGTACTAGATACTCAAGATGTCCACAACTGGGGACACGGCTAACCATGATTAGTTTATACACTCTGCAAAGGTTTGCGCACTTTTCCCCACAAGACTCGATCGCCTCCGTTTGGTTTCTCGCACTACACAGTGTTTGAGAAACGGATGACCGAGACATAGTCTTTCAGAAGCGCTAGCACCTTACGATGGGTAGACCGTACAACCTACATCCCCTACATCTGCTAGTCTACCACTGTAAGAGTTCGCATGACTTAGTCAACTATGCTAGAGCCCATAATAGCTTGTGGCTGCACACGGAAGTTTCTAGCATGAATAATCTCATGATCCCTTTGAGCCTGGATGGCGGTCCAAAAGTAAACAGGCAATCCTGGAATACCCAGGTGCCTCAATCCACCCAGATGTGTGTTTAGGTTGCCACCTCAAGTAAACCATTAATTGACAAAGCTCACATCTGTCATGGATACACTCACCCAATCAACGTCTACTAGCATAGCATAGCAATAATAAGCAAACGTAGAAGTAACTCCTAAAGGTTTGATAATTAGACAGGTAATAGGTACTACCTCAACTACTTCCCAAACCCACAATTTAATTAGATCCTAATCATGCAATGTGTAAGGATTGATCTAATGCTATAAAACTGGGTAGTAGGAGGTATGATCAAAGTGTTACTTGCCTTGCTGATGATCCGGGAAACCTAGCGATTCGAAGTAACAAGCGGCGCACTCCGGGTACTCTATCGCAAACAAACAAGCACACAATAAGTACTCAACTAATGCGCAGGTAAAACTCAAATAAGAGATTTAACCAGAAAGTTCAACTTAAGAACTCCGGTTGGCAAAAAGAATCGAATCGAACGAAGCAACGAAAAACAAACGGCAAAAGAAACAGGCTTCATTTACTATTCTGGATCTAAGGCAATTTTTACAGAAGCAAAAACTTGTTTAAGTTGGTTAAACAGAAAGAGGGTTTCGAGACGAAACTCCAGGCGCTTGAATCGCCTGATTCCGATAAATGAGCGAAAAGATAAACTAAAACGAAAATCGAATCAGAAATCGCGATCAGAAAATCGCGGATTTAATCCGAGAAAAAGAAAAACGACGAACAATTTAATGAACGAACGTTCGTTAACTGAATCTAAACGAAGAACGCGTTCGTAAAAACGAACGAACGAGCGAACCCTCGCTAATTATCCTAAACCGGAAAAAAACCGATCTAAAGAAAAAACGAAACAAAAAAACGACAAATGCGAACGGTTTTTCCGGGAAAACCGGCGGCGGGATCGAGGTAAACCTCGGGCGGCGGGACGGCGGCGGCGGCTCCGGCGAGGCGGCAGGGTCGGCGGCCGCGGGGTCCGGCGGGGCGGCGGCGGCGGCGTCGGCGGGCGGCGTCGGGCGCGACTGTGGCGGCGGGTGCGGGGTTCGAGGCGGGGCGGCTAGGGTTTCGGCCCGGGGTGGGCCGGCGGCTTATAAAGGCTGGGTCCGGGGGAGTCCGGGCCTAGCACGGCCCGTAGGTCGGTTCGGACGTTTTTTTTTTAAACTTACGCTCGAAAAAAAACAAAAGGACTACTAAACGGACTCCAAAAATCCCAAAATAAATTTTCCCCGGCTTCTAAAATCAAGCCGCACAGGATGAACATTTATTTGGGGCCTAAATGCAATTTTGAAAAACGCGCATTTTCCTAAATTCAAATAAAATAGCAAATAAAAGCAAATAAAATCTTATTTGATTTTTTATTAAATCCTCAATATTTCTTTATTTTGGGAAAGTCATTTTATTCCCTCTCTCATATTTTTGTAATAGAAATAAATAAAATAAATAAAATCAAATGATCCTATTTTCAAAATTTGAGACAACTCAAATATGAAAATAACGAATCCCCAACTCTCTCCGAGGGTCCTTGAGTTGCGAAAAATTTCTAGGATCAACCAGAATGCAATAAATATGATATGCAATGATGATCTAGTGTATAACATTCCAAATTGAAAATTTGGGATGTTACAAACCTACCCCCCTTAAGATGAATCTCGCCCTCGAGATTTGGGTTGGCTAGAAAATAGGTGAGGGTGGTCCTTCAGCAAATCTTCCTCTCGTTCCCAGGTGGCTTCATCCTCCGTGTGGTGGCTCCACTGAACCTTGCAAAACTTGATAACCTTGCTGCGGGTGACTCGACTGGCATACTCTAGAATCTTAACTGGTTTCTCCTCATAGGTCAAATCATTGTCCAACTGAATTGCTTCCAGTGGTACCGTATCTCTCAGCGGTATGTCGGCCATCTCTGCGTGGCACTTCTTCAACTGGGATACATGGAACATGTCGTGAACTCCTGACAATCCTTCAGGCAATTCCAACTTATAGGCAACTTCTCTCATACGCTCCAAAACTTGGTATGGGCCTACAAAACGTGGTGCTAACTTTCCCTTAACTCCAAAGCGCTTAACTTCTCGAAGTGGTGATACTCGAAGATAGACTCGGTCTCTGACTTCGTAAACTGTCTCGTTGCATTTAGAATCTGCATAACTCTTCTGCCTGGATTGAGCTACCTTCAGCCTGTTGCGAATTAATTTCACTTTCTGTTCAGACTCCTTTATCAGATCCGGTCCAAACAACTGGCGATCTCCAACTTCATCCCAGGACAATGGGGTCCTGCACCTCCTTCCGTACAAGGCTTCGAAAGGGGCCATCTTCAAACTGGATTGATAACTATTGTTGTAAGAGAACTCTTCATATGGAAAATTCTCATCCCAACTAGATCCATAATCTAGCGCACAAGCTCTGAGCATATCCTCCAAAATCTGATTTACTCTCTCGGTCTGTCCATCTGTCTGCGGGTGGAAAGCTGTGCTAAACTCCAGTCTGGTTCCCAAAGTCTCATGCAACTGATTCCAGAACTTTGAGGTAAACTGGGTTCTTCTATCCGATACAATGCTCCTTGGAACTCCATGCAGACATACGATCCTGGTCATGTATATCTTTCCCAACTTTGCACTGGTATAGGTAGTCTTCACTGGAATGAAATGAGCTACCTTTGTCAAACGATCGACTACAACCCATATCGAGTCATAGCCTGAACGTGTTCTGGGCAATCCTGTGATGAAATCCATGCCTAGCTTATCCCACTTCCATTCGGGTATCAGCAATGGTTGTAGCAATCCTGCTGGCTTCTGATGCTCTGCCTTCACTCTCTGACATACATCACAAACTGCTACATATTCTGCAATATCCTTCTTCATTCCGGTCCACCAGAAAATATCCTTCAAATCCAAATACATCTTGGTATTTCCTGGGTGAATCGAGTATGGTGAGTCATGGGCCTCTTGCAAAATTAGCTTCCTAATCTCCGGATCATTTGGTACATAGACACGGTCTTCAAACCATAAGGTATCGTGCTCATCCTCACGAAATCCCTTAGCTTTTCCTTTGTTCATTTTCTCCTTAATGGAAGCAATTTCCTTGTCAATCCTTTGAGCTTCTCTGATCTTATCCATTAAAGTAGACTGAATCTCCAATGCTGCTACATAGCCTCTTGGAACTATTTCCAAACATAGCTCTCGAAGATTTTCGGCTAACTCCCCTGGTAAATCTCCGTCATTAGGGTGTTGACATGGCTCTTACTGCTTAATGCGTCAGCTACTACGTTAGCTTATCCGGGGTGATAATGCAATTTCATATCATAATCCTTGATGAGCTCCAACCATCTCCTTTGTCTGAGGTTCAACTCCTTCTGTGTGAAAATATACTTCAAACTCTTGTGATCCGTGTACACCTCGCAATGGTTTCCAATCAGAAAATGTCTCCAAGTCTTCAATGCATGCACTACGGCTGCTAACTCCAAATCATGCGTGGCATAATTCAACTCATGAGGCTTAAGCTGTCGTTAGGCATATGAAACTACTCTGCCTTCCTGCATAAGCACTGCTCCAAGTCCTCGTCGTGAAGCGTCGCAATACACCTCATAATCCTTGGTCTGGTCCGGTAAAATCAACACGGGTGAGGTAACCAAATGTTTCTTCAACTCCTGAAAACTAGCCTCACATTCCTCCGTCCATATGAACTTGGTATCCTTCTTCAAAAACTCAGTCATAGGCTTCACAATCTTTGAGAAATTCTCAATAAACCTCCGGTAGTATCCTGCGAGTCCAAGAAAACTCCGGATCTCTCCCACGGTGGTTGGTGCTTCCCACTTGGTCACGGTATCAACTTTAGTGGGATCTACTGCTATACCTTCTCCGTATATAACGTGTCCGAGAAATACAACTTCCTTCAACCAAAACTCACATTTGCTAAATTTGGCATATAATTGATGTTCTCTGAGCTTTCCAAGAACCAAACGCAAATGCTCCTTATGCTCCTCTTCATTCTTTGAGTAAACCAGGATATCATCAATGAACACTACGACGAACTTATCCAAGCACTCCATAAACACCTTGTTCATCATGTTCATAAAATATGCAGGTGCGTTAGTCAGACCAAATGACATAACGGTGTACTCATACAGCCCATACCTGGTGGTAAAAGCCGTCTTGGGTATATCCTGCTCCCCAATCTTCAATTGGTGGTATCCCGATCGCAGATCGATCTTGGAAAATACCTTAGCTCCTTGCAATCGATCAAACAGATCACTGATCATCGGTAGGGGGTACTTGTTTTTGATGGTTACTTCATTCAATCCTCGATAATCGACAACCATCCTTAACGATCCATCCTTCTTCTCCACTAGAAGTACTGGCGATCCCCAAGGAGATGAGCTTGGGCGAATATATCCTTTATCCAGTCACTCCTTAATCTGCTTCTTAATTTCCACCAAATCCTTTGCAGGCATCCTATATGGTCTCTTTGATATTGGCCCTGTGCCTGGAAAAAGCTCAATCAAAAACTCAATATCTCTATCCGGTGGCATGCCGGGCAACTCTTCTGGAAATACTTCATGGAAATCCTTCACTACTGGTACTTCCTCCTGCACTACTCCGGTTAAACAATTTACTTGAGTCCTCTTTGGCACATGTCGGGATACATACTTGATTCTTCTCCCTTCTGGGGTGGTAAGTGAAATTGACTTACTGGCACATTTAATAGTCCCTTCATACTTTGATAACCAATCCATGCCTAATATCACATCCAATCCTTGGGATTCCAATACTATTAGGTCCGAGGGAAAAACATAGTTACCAATCCTTAATGGTAACCGATCACACCATAGACTAGCCATATGTTCTGCTCCAGGCGAGGTTACTAACATGGGTGACCTAAGGGCTTCGGTTGGCAGTTTATACTTATCCACAAATCCCCTTGATATGTATGAATGCGATGCACCAGTATCGAAAAGAACGAGTGCAGTAAATGACTTAACCAAAAACTTACCGATTACTGCATCCGGTTGCTCTTCAACCTCCTCCACGTTAACGTGGTTCACCTGTCCCCTGTTGAAAGGGTTCGGCTTCTTCCCAGAGCTTGCATTGCCATTTCCATTCTGGGATTCAGGACATTCATTGGCATAATGTCCGGTCTTCTGGCACATAAAGCAAGTGACTTGGCTCAGGTCTTTCTTGGCTGGGGTTGATGGGTTGGTGCGGTTCTGGCCGTTGCTTCCTCCATTCCCATTACCATTCCTGGGGCCATTGTGATTGTGCGAACTACCTCCTCGATGGGTATGCTGAAAATGTCCTCCCGGCCTAGGGGTAAATCGTGGCTTCTGCTGAGCTCCTGAATTGTACTTTCCTTGTGCATACTTCCTCTTGCGATTCTCAATTTGCTGCTGCTTCCCTTCAATCATAAGAGCACGATCTACCAACTCCTGGTAGTTTTTGAAGGTTGCTACCATCAACTACATGCTCAACTCATCATTCAGTCCTTCCATATACTTCTCCTGCTTAGCTCCATCCGTAGCAACGTCATCTGGGGCATAACGTGCTAGCTTACTAAAGTCCTCCACATACTGGCCAACTGTCCGTCCTCCTTGGCGCAAGTTGCGAAACTCTCGCTTCTTCATGGCCATAGCTCCTGCTGAAACATGGGCAGTATGAAAAGCCTGTTGAAACTGGTCCCATGTGATAGTATCGACAGGGAAAGTGGCTGTGAAATTCTCCCACCATGATGCTCCGGGTCCTTCAAGCTGATGTGCGGCAAACTTCACCTTCTCCGCATCAGTGCATCCTGCTGTGGTCAACTCTCTAGCTGTCTTGCGGAGCCAATCATCTTCTACTATCGGCTCGGTGCTACTGGAAAACACCGGCAGATTCAACCTAAGAAAACGGGCTAAGTGATCAACAAGTGGTGGTGGTGGGTTGTTGTTGTTGTTGTTCCCCTGGTTCTGATTCTGGACTAGTAACTGCATCAATGTGTTCTGCTGCTGGATCAACTGAGTGAGCTCTGGTGGAAAGGTAAATCCGGGGTCACGTCTCGGAGGCATCTGAGGGTTTAGAAAAGGATGAGATTTAAGAATATAGGGGGCCTAAAGAGAGAACACTACCCATATGCACATGAGGCAAAAGTAAACAATTCACTTCATTCAATCAAGCAAACAAGGGCATACAATCGATCTAACTATCGCAAAAGTGCTCGGTCTACTATATTTACATGGTGGACTACTACTACTGTTGGGGTGGTCTACTAGAAATATTCTTCGGTTGCAGACTCCATGATATCTGCTCCAGCTTCATCAACATAGTCATCATCGCTATCATCTGGATCCGAGTCGGTGTTGTCGATGATGATGTAGTCTTCCGGGCGAATCTCCTTGGGTTCTTCGTCTTCTTCTACCGATGTAGGGTCTCCCATGAATATTCCAATTTTCTTGATCAGAACTTCATTCTTTTCCACTAATACTTCAATTTCTTCATCAAAATCTTCACGTGTAGCCTTGAGTTCTTCCTCTAGTTCCTTGATTCTTGTCCTTGCCTTCTTCAGGTCTATCATGTCAGCGCACATCTGGTTCTCCTGACGTCGAATGTGCTGGTTTAACTCCTGGATAAAAGCTGCAATTGATCTATCCATTCTGGTGCTGATCATCTCCCAGTGCTCATCTCGGTGACCACAAATCTGGTAGATAGTATCCTTGAGATCATTGTGGTAGACTTCTCCAATGTGTCCCATGGCGATGTGAGCTGCCATGCTCTTTCCTAGACTCCAGGTTGGTGCATCGAAAGAAAACTCTATGGGCTCAGTGACTGGCATGAACGTCCTTCCTGGAACTTGAACTTGAGTCATCCAGCGCTCTTCTTCAGGTAAGGTGGCGTTGTAGGTTCCGGTGAAGCTTGGTACTCCTATGTTCAGGTATCTAGTGACTTCCTTCAAGTGACGTCCAAAGGGTGTATCTTCACCCGGTTGAGTGAACTTGTTCCTTGCATCCGCCATCCTAAAAGAGTAAAAAATATGAGAGGTCAGAAGAGAAGAGAGTGAGTAGTGATCTAGGTCTTTAGCTTAGTGGTCGTGTCCTACAGTCAGCGTGTGCTCTGATACCATCTTGTAGCGACCAGACCTCAAACGGTCCAATCTCTGTGCTCCGGTGTCATCCTTGGATCAGTAATGCTGACACCACACAGTACTTGAAGGATTTATAGCAGAGTAGCAATCACACACTTATTACATCGAGTGTCTCCAAAGATAACTTGTTACAATAAAAAATGGCTTAAGGCCATCTAATAACGATAACAGTGGAAGGCATGGAAGATAAGTGAGTCCATCAACTCCAACGGCATCACTGAGTATAGAACCACGACCTAAAACTCCTTAATCATCGTCTGAAAAGTCTGCAACATTAACGTTGCAGCCCGAAAACGGGTTAGCACATGGAATATGCTGGCAATGTAACACATAGAGAATAATGGAATGAAACAGCTATACTATATGCATATTTGGCTGGTGGAAAGCTCTATGGTTACAGTTTTGCATAAAGCCAATTTTTCCCTACTGCAAAGGAATAAATATATTTAACTATCATGGTGGTTGTTAAACATTGAGAATGGTTGACAGCATTCTCAATCCCAATTAAACATCATCATTAAACAAACCCAACAAAATTAATCTTTAGAGTAACATGTTGAGATTCACATGATAATCCAGGTACTAGATACTCAAGATGTCCATAACCGGGGACACGGCTAACCATGATTAGTTTATACACTCTGCAGAGGTTTGCACACTTTTCCTCACAAGACTCGGTCGCCTCCGTTTGGTTTCTCGCACTACACGGTGTTTGAGAAACGGATGACCGAGACATAGTCTTTCAGAAGCGCTAGCACCTTACGATGGGTAGACCGTACCACCTACATCCTCTACATCTGCTAGTCTACCACTGTAAGAGATCGCACGAGATAGATAACTATGCTAGAGCTTCATGAATAATCTCATGATCCTTTTGAGCCTGGGTGGCGGTCCAAAAGTAAACAGGCAATCCTGGAATACCTAGGTGCCTCAATCCACCCAGATGTGTGTTTAGGTTGCCACCTTAAGTAAACCATTAATTGACAAAGCTCACATCTGTCATGGATACACTCACCCAATCCACGTCTACTAGCATAGCATAGCAATAATAAGCAAACGTAGAAGTAACTCCCAAAGGTTTGATAATTAGACAGGTAATAGGTACTACCTCAACTACTTCCCAAACCCACAATTTAATTAGATCCTAATCATGCAATGTGTAAGGATTGATCTAATGCAATAAAACTGGGTAGTAGGAGGTATGATCAAAGTGTTACTTGCCTTGCTGATGATCCGGGAAACCTAGCGATTCGAAGTAACAAGCGGCGCACTCCGGGTACTCTATCGCAAACAAACAAGCACACAATAAGTACTCAACTAATGCACAGGTAAAACTCAAATAAGATATTTAACCAGAAAGTTCAACTTAAGAACTCCGGTTGGCAAAAAGAATCGAATCGAGCGAATCAACGAAAAACAAACGGCAAAAGAAACATGCTTCATTTACTATTCTGGATCTAAGGCAATTTTTACAGAAGCAAAAACTTGTTTAAGTTGGTTAAATGGAAAGAGGGTTTCGAGACGAAACTCCAGGCGCTTGAATCGCCTGATTCCGATAAACGAGCGAAAAGATAAACTAAAACGAAAATCGGATCAGAAATCGCGATCAGAAAATCACGGATTTAATCCGAGAAAAAGAAAAACGACGAATAGTTTAATGAATGAACGTTCGTTAACTGAATCTAAACGAAGAACGCGTTCGTTAAAACGAATGAATGAGCGAACGCTCGCTAATTAGCCTATATCGGAAAAAAACCGATCTAATGAAAAAATGAAAAAAACTGACGAAAACCGAACGGTTTTTTCGGGAAAACCGACGGCGGGATCGAGGTAAACCTCGGGCGGTGGGACGGCGGCGGCGGCTCCGGCGAGGCGGCGGCGGAGTCCGGCGGGGCGGCGGTGTCGGGCGCAGCGGCGGGGTCCGGCGGGGCGGCGGCGGCGGGCGCGGCGGCGGCGGCGGGCGCGGGGTTCGAGGCGGGGTGGCTAGGATTTCAGCCCGGGGTGGGCCGACAGCTTATAAAGGCTGGGTCCGGGGGAGTCCGGGCCTAGCACGGCCCGTAGGTCGGTTCAGACGTTTTTTTAAAGAAAAAAAACTTACGCTCGGAAAAAAACAAAAGGACTACTAAACGGACTCCGAAAATCCCGAAATAAATTTTCCCCGGCTTCTAAAAGCAAGTCGCACAGGATGAACATTTATTTGGGGCCTAAATGCAATTTTGAAAAAGGCGCATTTTTCCTAAATTCAAATAAAACAGCAAATAAAACCAAATAAAATCTTATTTGAGTTTTTATTAAATCCTCAATATTTCTTTATTTTGGGAAAGTCATTTTATTCCCTCTCTCATATTTTTGCAATAGAAATAATTGAATATAAAATAAATAAAATCAAATGATCCTATTTTCAAAATTTGAGATAACTCAAATATGAAAATAACGAAACCCCCAACTCTCTCCGAGGGTCCTTGAGTTGGAAAAAATTTCTAGGATCAACCAGAGTGCAATAAATATGATATGCAATGATGATCTAGTGTATAACATTCCAAATTGAAAATTTGGGATGTTACAGCACTTGACCCATATGTTTAGACACTTAACTTTATTTGGTGTTGTGAATGCTTCTTATACATACCATAGACCATTTGTTGAGAACTTTATGCATGATTTCTATGACCTCGAGGTAGATTCTTATTCCCTTGTCACACATATTTGCATATCTACCTCACATTGCATACTTGTCCCCATGATGTCTTTGCTTGTGCTCGATTTATGTGCTTACATGCCATCTCACAATCCTTTGTCAAACCATATGCTTTTCATGATGATGACACTTGTTGGGTGAAACACCACTTGAATGCTTGGTTTTGCACTAACGCTAACCACATTTGTTTTTCCAAGTGTTTGTTGTCTTTGATCCTTTTGAAGGAATCACTAGACGGTGCGTCATTGGAGAGTGCCCATTGTGACCTTGAAGATGATGAGTACTTGGTGAACGTCCACTTCTACATGGCGAAGGCATCTCTTTCCCATGGTGATTTGGTTTTTGATCCGAGGTCGGATCTTTCCCAAGGGGGGGGGAGATGATGCGGAGCATCCTATGGACATCACCATGTCAAGAGTCCGTTTGGCAAGTGACACGTGCAACATCCTCTTCACATACATAAAGGTGAATCATCTCCTTTACACGTGCTCACTTGACCCCTTCGAGGATGTTATACTACTAGACATTCCTCTCATGTGCATGCATAGGTATTACCGGAGCTTCATCAATGACGAGGAGGAGTGCAAGCGCCAAGGAACACCTACACCATCAGCGAGGGAAGCATGGAAGAGAAGACGGAAGAAATGGAGCTGCTACAAGCTACAGCCACCGGACGTCCGGACGCCACCGGACATCCGGTACCTGACACATCCCAGATGGCCAGAAGAACTACAGCTAACGCGTGCTACAGCCGCCGGACGACCGATGAACGACGGACGTCCAACAAGTCCCAGGCATCGGACGTCCGACGCTTACCGGAAATCCAGTGCCACCTATCTCGAAGCAAATTGGCGGACTTCCGACGACCACCGGACGCCCGGTCCCCCACGAGCCATCAGACATCTGGTAACTGTCTGTGCGCAGCCGCGCGCCTTTGGCCTTGTATCCCTTCCCACTTACCCTTTCGCCCACTTAGACTATAAATACCCCTACCTCCTCCTAGCTAGGGTTAGCAAAGTGATAGCTCATTTGATAGAGAGCTTTGCTCCTTGTACCATTCTACTCATGAGAGAGAGAGACTACTACTCCATTGGAGGCCAAGACCTCCATCTTGGAGAAGATCCTGCGGGATATATCATCAAGACCCCTTCATGGGAAGACCCTTCTAGGATATCATCAAGACCTCCTTTCGGAGATGAACCTTACCTTGTATCTTTCCCTTTGATGTTCATGTACCTTGTGGATCTTGTGTGTTTGATTGTCTAGTGGATGTGTGATTGGACTTGTTCTTAAGTGTTTCCCCTTGTGATTTCTCTCCGTTCTTCCCCGTGTTCTTCATGTTCTTCGAGGGATCCCACTCCAATCGTGAAAGATCGACCTACACCGGATTAGCCCTGCATCAGATATGCTTGATGGCACGCACAAGTCTCCTGAAGGCCATGAGACAAACCCAACATATATTGCAGCAAATAAGGCAAAACATCTTGAAGATAGGGAGACAACCCCAAAGTCTTGTCTGGATGTAGTGTTCAAGTTACTTGAGACTAGCAGACAAACAAGCTCGTAGAATTCGCTGTCTGAATCAGTTCGACTTGTTCAGTCGCAAGTTCTAGCAGAAAGGCATTCTGCAACTCAACTTCGACTTGAAGTCCTATATCTAATAAAGATTGCGGAGAACACCAATGAGAACCTCATTGCTAAACAACTACACTTGGAATCTATGACCAACATGCTACGCCGGTCTCACAGCCTTGCTCAGCAGCTTGCGCAGCAGTTCCCGCGCAAGGCTAACCTTTCTTTAACTGTCTTGGAAGTGGTCTTGGTTCAGTATTATTTTGTTCCACTGCAATGGTTCCCAGTTTTTGTAATCTGCTTCTTCGTTGCGCTTTATGATCACTGGTGGCGAACTTCGATGCCTAGTGGTTGTAATATACCATAAATCCTTTATTGTATAGTGTAGGTTTATTCTAAGTTATTATGCCATAATTTCTTTATTGTATAGAGTAGGTTTGTTCTTAATTCCCACTAGTTACTGCCATCATTCGCTATCTGAAAAAATCTGATGTAGTCGACCGGGCTGAAACATTTGCTCTAACAGGCCTGGTTTTAGCGGGCCACAATTGGGCTGGCCTGCAACTTTCTTGGGCCCAAAAGGCCATTGGGGCCTTGACACTTTGCGCCAGGCCCACAACTTACTCCGGCCTATATTCTTCCCAAATTTTAGTTGGGACCATGTAGCTTTGGGCCATTAACAGACTGAATATTCTGGGGGCCTATTACGGCCCAGAAGAAACCATGGGCCTTTAGTAGGCCGAAATGCATGTTGGGCCTCAATTTTCACTAGTCGTTGACGGGCATTCAGCAGGCTGAAATGTAGACCGGGCCTTTTTTGGCCCAGTTATAAGATTGGCCATTACCAGGCCATAACATATATCGGGCCTTTAAGAAGCCGAAAGCTTAGTACAGGCATCAACGGGCTGAATTATGTGACATACCTTTAACAGGCCCAAAGTCATGTTGGGCTGAACTATTGCCACCTTATCATGGGCCGCTAGTGGGCTGGATGTCGCATCGGACCATATATCGCCCATGGGCAGCACGAGCCATTCCCAGGCCGAAAGACACACCAGGATGAAATGGTCCCATGTCTACATCGGGGCTCTAACAGGCCGAAAGTCACTGGGCCGTAATTGGCCCCAAATATTCGGCGAACAATTAACGGGCCAGATGTGGCTTCGGGTCATAAATGGGCCATGTTTAAACATGTCGTTATTGGGCTGGCCCACTAGTACCTGAGTAAGTACAACGGGCCTTTGACTGGGCCGGCCTTTTTGACCTATATGGGTCTCTGTTGGGCCCTGCCACGTGTCGACGTATCATAGGCATGTGTCCTCCATTGGACAGACGACATCTGGCCCACCGAGGAGCAGACACGTGTTTCCTCCAGCCAATGATGATTTTACATGTGGAAAATTCCCATTGGTCCGGGCTGCTAATAGGTTATCGGATCCAAACCGGAACCCGATAGCTTAACAGCGACCCGTTACAATGGATGCCACATGTCGGTTACCCTTGATGAACGCATTTCCATGACGCACCATTTATCATCATGGAAGTGGACACTTTCATGATGATAATTTTGGTAATGTCATGGAACACTTCTACGACAACACATGTATGACTATCTTGATTCTGTCATAAAATTGTCATGGATGTACATGCATGACAAAAAACGTTACCTACCGTGACAAACACGTATCATCACGAAAGTGTATTTTTTTGTAGTGAGAGCATGAAGAAACTCCATGCAGATGGACTTTTAGAATCACTTGATTATGAATCATTAGATACTTGCGAACCATGCCTCATGGGCAAGGTGACTAAAACTTCGTTCCCCAGAACAATGGAGCGAGCTAATGACTTATTGGAAATAATACATACCGATGTATGCGGTCCGATGAGTCTTGAGGCACGCAACGGGTATCATTATTTTCTGACATTCACAGATGATTTAAGCAGATATGGGTATATCTACTTAATGAAACACAAGTCTGGAACATTTGAAAAGTTCAAAAAAAATTAAGAGTGAAGTGGAGAATCATCGTAATAAGAAAATATAGTTTCTACGATCTGATCGTGGAGGCGAATATTTGAGTTACGAGTTTGGCCTTCATTTAAAACAATGTGGAATAGTTTCACAACTCACGCCACCTGGAACACCACAATGCAATAGTGTGTCCGAATGTCGTAACCATACTTCATTAGATATGATGTGAACTACGATGTATCTAACCGATTTACCACTATCGTTTTGGGGTTATGCACTAGAGACAGCTGCATTCACGTTAAATAGGGCACCGTCTAAATCCGTTGAGACGACATCGTATGAATTGTGCTTTGGCAAGAAACCTAAGATGTCGTTTTTTAAAGTTTGGGGTTGCGACACTTATGTCAAAAGGCTTCAGCCTAATAAGCTCGAACCCAAAGGGGAGAAGTGCGTCTTCATAGGATACCCTAAGGAAACATTTGGGTATGCCTTCTAACATAGATCTGAAGGCAAGATCTTTGTTGCCAGAATGGAACCTTTCTAGAGAAGGAGTTTCTCTCGAAAGAAGTGTGGGGGAGGAAAGTAGAACTTGATGAGGTAATTGTACCTTCTCTCGAATTGGAAGGTAGCTCATCACAGAAAACCGTTCCCGTGATGCCTACACCAACTAGAGAGGAAGCTAATGATGATGATCATGAAACTTTAGATCAAGTTACTACTGAACCTCGTAGGTCAACCAGAGCACAATCCGCACCAGAGTGGTACAATAATCCTGTTCTGGAAGTCATGTTACTAGACCATGAGGAACCTACAAACTATGAAGAAGCTATGATGAGCCTAGATTCCGATAAATGGCTTGAGGCCATGAAATCTGATATAGGATCCATGTATGAGAACAAATTGTGGACTTTGGTGGACTTGCCCAATGATCAGCGAGCCATAGAGAATAAATATATCTTCAAGAAGAAGAATGACGCTGATGGCAATGCCTACAAAGCTCGACTTGTCACAGAAGTTTTTCGACAAGTTCAAGGAGTTGACTACGATGAGACTTTCTCACTCGTAGCGATGCTTAAGTCTGTCTGAATCATGTTTGCAATTACCGCATTTTATGATTATGAAATCTGGCAAATGGACTTCAAAACTGCTTTCCTTAATGGATTTCTTAAAGAAGAGTTGTATATGATGCAACCAGAAGGTTTTGACGATCCTAAAGGTGCTAGCAAAGTGTGCAAGCTCCAGCGATCCATCTATGGACTGATCCAAGCATATCGGAGTTGGAATATATGCTTTGATGAGGTGATCAAAGCATATGGTTTTATACAAACTTACGGTAAAGCCTGTTTTTACAAGAAAGTGAGTGGGAGCTACGTAGCATTTCTAATATTATATGCGGATGACATATTGCTGATTGGAAATGATATAGAATTTCTGGATAGCATAAAAAGGATACTTGAATAAGAATTTTTCTATGGAAGACCTCAGTGAAGCTGCTTATATATTGGGCATCAAGTACTATAGAGATAGATCAAGACGCTTGATAAGATTTTCAATGAGTACATACCTTGACAAGATTTTGAAGGAGTTCAAAATGGATCAGTCAAAGAAGGAGTTCTAGCCTATATCGTAAGGTGTGAAGTTGAGTAAGACTCAAAACCCGACACAACAGAAGATAGAGAGAGAATGGAAGTCATTCCCTATGCCTTAGCCATAGGTTATATAAAGTATGACATGTTGTGTACCAGACCTGTTGTGTGTCTTGCCATGAGTTTGGCAAGGGGTACAATAGTGATCCAGGAATAGATCATTGGAAAACGGTCAAAATTATCCTTATGTACCTAAAGAGGACTAAGGAAATGTTTATCAGTTATGGAGGTGGTGTCGCGAGATATCCACGGCCACCTATGGGACGAGGATTCCCCTTGCCGGTTCGGCAGGGGGACGTCGCGTTGCACAAAGAGTAGACCAGCATATGACAGCACGGCAGGGCGCACACAAGCAATTTACCCTGGTCCGGACCGCCGTGAGGCGTAAAACCCTACTCCTGCTTTGGTGGATTGATGGTGGAATGGAGGTGGTGAAGCATAGTACACTTGCCCGGCAGGGGTTGCCTTAGAGCAGTAGCGACTACGCATGTATGGGGGTGTGGGTTCATCACTTTCCAACCCTTTCTACGGTTGCCATGGGCCTCCTTTTATAGATTAAGGGTTTACCACAATGGCAAAGTAGTCATTATGCACTAATATGATAGCAAATTGTGCTATCATACCTAACTCTGCGGGCTGACAGGGCGCATTAAATGCACCGCTTAGTGTCACATCACTGGTTGCCCGGCAAGGCTTGCCGGGCTATTTCGCCAGCTCTGTGCCTGTTCTCTTGACACGTCGTAGGGCGGGTGTCACCTGTGGGTTTCTCCTATAGGAAATGGCTGCCATGTGTCTAATGGCTGCCACTTAATCATAATGCGGCTTGACACCACATTGATCGATGATGTGGGTCGTGCTGGAGTGGTTGCTGAGGTGGTTTTGCCTCTGTGAGCCCCGGCAGGCCCTGCCGGGGCGCCTTGGGCGTCTGAAAGTATGTTATATCGACTAGAGGGGGGTGAATAGGTGATTTTTTATGAATTCTTCATAGAGGAATTTGCAGGTGAGGAAATTCCTTAGTGAAGAACTACCTGCAGCGGAATAAGTACTCAAAAGTAAACATAACAGTACACAAGCATAGTCATCATGATGAAATGAAGACAGGTGCAGAGTACAGAAAGCGTAAGCACATGATACAGGATGAAGACAAACAGACTGAAGAAGTTGAACTGAGGAAATTGAGAAAGTCTTCAGTCAAAGTCTTCAAACACAGATATGAACAAACACACAACACGGTTATGAGGAAATGAAAGAGTTGAGGAAATAGAACCAGTAAGCTTGGTGAAGACAATGATTTGGTAGACCAGTTCCAACTACTGTCTCAGTTGTACGTCTGGTTGGAGCGGCTGAGTATTTAAACTCAAGGACACACAGTCCGGGACACCCAGTCCTGAACACGCAGCTCAGGACACCAAGTCCTCACCATATTCTCCTTGAGCTAAGGTCACACAGACCTCGCCCAATCACTCGTGGTAAGTCTTCAGGTGACTTCCGAACCTTCACAAACTTGGTCACTTGGCGATCCAGAATTCCTCTTGGATGCTCTAGACCATGACGCCTACCGTCTGGAAGAAGCACAGTCTACAAAGGTAACAAGCGTCGGATCCACGCAGGATCAATCTCTTCAGTGATGCTCAATCACTTGGGGTTTGTAGGTGTTTGGGTTTGGGTTTTCCTCACTTGATGATTTTCGCTCAAAGTCCTCGGAGGATGGGTTGCTCTCAAATGACAAGTGTTAGTTTCTCTCGGAGCAGCCAACAAGCTAGTGGTTGTAGGGGGCGGCTATTTATAGCCTAGGGAGTAGCCTGACATGATAAGACATAAATGCCCTTCAATGATATGACTGTTAGGTGGATAGATATTTTGGGACAGCTGGCTCATAGCACAACAACGGTCGGAATTTTGAGTAGCAAAATCCTCAGGGCTATCATGTTCCTCACTATGTAGGTAATCCGCACTGGCGAATTCCTAACTCCTTAGTCAGAACAAATTCCTCAGAGACCAGAAGAACTTCGTCTCTTTCACTGAAGAATATGACTGGACTATATGAGATTTCCAATGGCTTCACTCGAAGGGATTGGTAGGTGTAGGATTTTGAGTTGAGCATCACATGGAAATTTTTCCTTAGTATTTCCTCGACCCTCCTTAACTGTACGGTGTTTCCTATGACTCAAGAAAGAGAAAGTGAAACTACGAAAACAAAATTCTTCACGCTTCATGTTCATCGAATGAATACCAAGTCTTCAAGGTCACACCAATTTCTTCACTTTCAAAGTCTTCAGAAATCCAAAGTCTTTAGTTGAAGAACTTCAGTTTTAGGGGTCGACTTTCTCTGTAAATATCAAACTCCTCATAGACTTATAGACATGTGTACACTTAAAAACACATTAGTCCCTTAACCTATAAGTTTTCAATACACCAAACTCACTAAGGGGCACTAGATGCACTTACAATCTCCCCCTTCTTGGTGATTGATGACAATATAGGTTAAGTTTTCAACGGGGATAAACATATGAAGTGTAAATACTGATATTGAGGAATTTGATTGCAAGATATAGAAGAACTCCCCCTGAATATGTGCATCGTGAGGTATTTGCTTTTGAAGCATTGCACACTTGAAGAGTAGAATCATGGAGATCTCCCCCTATATCTTGTAATTCATACACGCTTTTGACATATCACAATGAAGAATTTGAAATGCATGATGAAATATGGTGACTGATGTAATTCATCATGCGTGCACTAGCATATATGAGGAATAAGCATGCAGAAAACAAATCAAAAGTATCAGAGCACCATCGGGTTTAAGTTTACAACACGTTCCAATAAAGTTTCAGAAGAACGAGAGTTGTAACTTAGCAAAACAAACGCCCATATAGAAAGACCCGCTTGAAGACTAACTCAAAATTCTCCCCCTTTGTCATCAAATGACCAAAAGGATTGAATATGAGGACTAACGCCCCTGAAGAATATCAAGTTGATGAAGGAGCGCCAGCGTTGTTGGGGTCGTTTGTCGTGGAAGGGCCTGCTGCAGTGTCGTCCAAGTCTTCATTCTCATCGGTGTCGTGTGATGAAGAATATGAACTGGCCACCAAGGAAGGAACCTTGACCTTCTTGAATTTCTTCGGTGGAGGTGTAGACCAGTCAAAATCTTCCTTGACACCCATTTTCTTCATATCTTGTTCACCATACAGATGTGACAGAATGGCCCAGGTGCGACCGAACACTTCATGGAGGTAGTAATGGTTTTTCTCCACTGCATTGTGTGTAGCAGTCATGTTATGAAGAAATGAACCAAACTGACGCTTAACCCATTTATGGTTTCAATCCAACTTCTGGTGAAGACTAAGCAGAAGCTCACGGTCAGTCATCACACGTGGAGCTGTGGCTTGAGGAGTAGACTTGGGTGCATTGGCAGAGTCATGTGTGGCAGAGTCATCATTGGTGGAATAAGATGCAGCTTTGCGAAACTGACCATCCAATGGACAAATGCCTTCATCAATGATAGCTGGTGCCTTGCCCTTTTCATCAGTGGAAGCAAAAGCCTTCTTGAGGACTTAAATCGGGGGCATATAGCTAAGGTGATTCTGAAAATCAGCCTTGTAGTTGAGTGAAGACCTTGTCCTGAGGAATCTAATAATCCAAGGTGCATAAGGTTTCAGCTCAAATGGAGAAAGTGCAACATTTGCTAGAGTCCTCATGAAGAAATTGTGATAGTTGATAGGAATGCTATGAATGATGTTGAATAGCAAAATCTTCATGATGCCAACTACTTCCTCATCAGATGAGTCATGGCCTTTTATGGGACTCATTGTCCTCGTCAGAATGTGATAGACCGTTCTAGGCACATAGAGTAAATCCTTTACAAGGAATTTCGTCCTTGGGGCTTGACCGGGCTTCGAAGGCTTCATCAACACTTGCATGTAATGAGCTATGAGTTCTGGTTCATGATACAGGCAGTGAGCTCCTTCACTGGGTGGACTGATGGGTAGGGTGTGAAGCAATTCAGAGGCCGGTGCCTTATAGTGAGTTTTTTCGGTCATCCAGTCCAAGACCCAGGTGTTGATATCTTCAGGATCACCTGTGATATGCAATGTAGCATAGAACTGAAGAATAAGCTCTTCATTCCAATCAACAATGTTAGAGCAAAAGTTGAGGAGGCCTGCATCATGAAGAACACTGAGCACAGGAGAGAAGCAAGGTAATGATTCCATGTCCACGTGAGGAATATGCTCATGATAGAAGATTTTGTCTTTGTTGTAAAGCACTGAAGAATAGAAGTTGGCCTGGCTAGTAGTCTAGAAGCGCTTCCTCCTTAGACGAGCAGAGTCATAAGGATTGTAGTTAGTGAAGAACACGTGCTCGCCAAAGAAATCATCAGCCTTGAATTTCTGCTTCTTTGAGAATGGATCCTTTGGCTTGGGGTGAGGAGTGTCAGTCAATTGCATCACAACCTCCGGGATCTCGATCTCGGGTTCCACAGGCTGAGGAATTTCAGGTGCTGCTTCAGTGGCAGCCTGGGGCTTCAATTCTTCATTTTCATGATCTTCAGCACTAGTGGCTGGAATTTCTTCATGGATATACGGTGTGGCATGTGGTTCATCAGATCCCATTTGTACAGTTTGTGTAGGGGACCGAGGTATTTGCTGCAATGGTGTGAACATTGGAGAGTTTGGATGCTGACTTTCCTAGAATTCATCACTCATCACTGGGGTGGAGCAGCCAATGTCTACATCTTCATCTTCCATTTCTTCAACGCCAGCCTCTTCAGCTGTGAACTGAGGCATAAGCGAGGAGATAACAGGTGTTGAAGGGATCGTATCCACTTCAATTTCTTCATCAATCTCCTCTAACGAAGCAGCAGAATGATTTTCTTCATCAGATCTGCTAGGTATCTCATATTCTTCACCAAATGGAACAAGGTCCTTTGATGGCATGGTTGAGATTGGAACAGCATCGATGGGATTAGGAAATGAACTTGTCATAGGCTTCATATTCTTCGGAGCTGAAGAATCTGAAGTAGCTGATGCTTTCCTTTTCTTTACTGATGCATGCTCTGCAGCCTTGGTCTTCTTCACATCTGATGCAGATGGAAGGATCGGAGTTGGTGTTGGCGCAGGAGGACCAGAGGAATCTGGTTGATTTTCTTCAGGCACAACTGATGCAGTTGCCCTGATTTCTTCATATTCTTCAGGCGCACCACTAGTGGATGCCCTGGCAATTTCTTCAGCGGCTGGTATGAAGTTATCAGCCCTGGAACTCACATTTTCTTCAGCAGCCTGATTTTCATCAGCGGTGTTGGCATGTTCTTCAGTCGGCTGAGCAGATGCTGCAGCCTGAGGAACTTCCTGTTGCGTTCGGGCTGCAACATTTGAGGTGAAGTTATCCGCAAGTTTCACAAAGCGCACCTTGGCTCCAAGCCAGTCAGCATGGTATGCGTCAAATTCATCACTAAGTTTCTTGATCTCAGTTTGAACAGTGACAAGTTCTTCAATTTTCATAGAGACAACGTTTTTCTTCAGATAGCGCTCTTTCTTGTACTGCGCTTTCTTGATCTGCCTGGCCTTCTCAAATTTCCACTTTTCTTCTTGTATGAAGTGGTTCAGCATGTGACTTTGGCCAGGAGTCAGCTTGAAATCAGGCATGGGAGTGTTGGGGTCCTTGTGCCAAACATCAATGTATTCGAGGATCAACTTGGGATCCAAAAGCAGTGGCACATCTGTTCTCTTGGCTCTAGCGGCCCTGACTTGCCTATCTCTGATGATTTCAGCAAGTTCATCATCATCAACTTCGTCTTCTTCAGACGGCACTTGGAAGGCGACCTGCTTCTTCTGAGGACTTGGGTGAGGACCTCGTCCAGTAGTGGCCTTTGTCTTCAGTAGAGAGGGTCCCGTTGAAGAATTTAGTGCAGCTGAGGAACTAGCTAAGACACCTGAGGCGATGGACATGCCTGCAGTCCTTTGGCACGAGGCAAGATGCACAGGTGCTGAGGACTTTGTCCGAACAGCCGAGGACTTTTGAGGAGCTGAGGATTTTGAAGGAGCGGGAGCAGCATGAGGAATTGGCCTTGAGGACTTTGAAGATTCTGGCCGTGAGGGCATAGTTGAGGAACTTGGCCTTGAGGGCACTGTTGATGAAGCACTTGGCTTACACGCAGGCTTCTTTGACATAGCCTTCTTCGGCTTGACAGCGGAGGCCTAAGTGGCAGCAGCAGCAGCAGAGTCTTCATTGAATTTCCTCACTACTTCTCTGGCTTGCTTAGCCAACTTGGCTTGGCGCTTGGCCCATTCATCAGGATAGTCCTCACCGCGCTTCAGGCTGGTGGGATCTGCTTCTTGGCCAGGTGCCAATGGAGGTCTTGGGCATGGAGGATTAAGTGCGAATTTCTTCATGTATTTGGGAGTAACATACCTGTCTATCTTCTGAATGAGCACCTTTCGCTGATTTTTGTCTTCCTCGGGAGGTGTGCAGTACCCAGCATATATATCATCAGGGATCTCAAACACTGTGTTGATCTCAGCCCTCTTTCCTCCTTTCTGTGGCTTCTTACCGTCAGCCATTTTCTTCAGTTGAGGAATTTGAACAATTGAATTCTCTAAAGAAGTATGCAGCTTTTCTTCGAGGAACGCTACAAATGAGTTAAGTTGATGAGAACCTAGAGATTCAGCAGCTGACATGAGTACCTGTGAACAGAGTATAGGTGCGAGGAATTTGGAGAGGTCATATGCGTTCTCAGAAGGTTTTGTAAAAGAACAAGTTTGAGGAATTTGACCAGATAAGTCTTGAAGAATTTCACTAAGCGTTCTTCGTCCTAGGTTCTAGAGTTGTACAGGTCAGAAATCCGCGCAATTGAGGAATCTTGAAGAGAAATTCGCAGCTTAGAGAAATGAATCAAGAACAAATGATATGAGAGGTGTTTTAGTGTGTGAAGATATGAAGAAAAACACCTTTGAAGATTTTGTAGATAATCATTCGAATCAACGAGGGTAGTAAAAGTAACTTTTAATTACCCTGGATGAAGAACACGACGAACTGGAGTGAGGAGATGTGAAGTTCGTTAGTGCAGATCTTCCACGCCCTAACTTAGCGGAAGAAGACAGCTACGGCGGCGGCGGAGTGAAGATTTCCGCGGCTGAAGCGAGTACGGCGGCAACGAGGTTGAGGCAGTGAAGCTCTTCGTCACCATCGACGATGAAGTAGCGGCGGCGCTAGGGTTTGAGAAGCTCGAGCTGGAGAGAGGTCGAGAGGAGTAAAAGAAGTGAGGAAGGGGAGAGGGGTATTTATAGCCATGGTGAAAACCGTTCGCCCGAAGAATTTGGACGAACGTGCCCCTGACCCTTCTCATTGGCATGACATGTGTCACTCACGCACTGAGAAGTGGAGATCATGTTAGATCGTGGGTGAGTGGATAAGTATGTCGTGGGATGCGGAACGGTTTGAGCGGCAACGCCAAAAATTGGATAAGATAAGTTAAAAGTTCCGTTTGCAATTTCTTCAGCTGACAAGTACACAGTGAAGATTTTGAACGAGTTTCAAATAGAACGCACGTGAAGAATTTGTGAACAGATTGGGTTGAGTATAGAATAGAGGGGGAAGGGTCCGATCACATTCACTTAGCAGAAAAACCAACTTGAAGAAGTAGCCATAAGTGAATGCTGTAGAGGACATAAACTCAAATATATATACAGCCAATGAAGAATTTGAACAACTGAGGAATTTCAACTTTTGGTGGTGGCGTGGACCACCGTATAAGAATGATGATTTCAGACACCATGTACAATTATCGTAGGGTTCTGAGAATCAAATTCTTTGTTAATTTCTTCACACTTAGAGTGTTATTCTTCATTGATTGAAGAAAAACGTTTCTTCATGTGTTGCGCATCTAAGTCATCAATTTTGCTTAAGTGTTAGGATGAGTGTCCTTTTCAAAGAACATTCTAAGATTCTAGGACACTTAGCTCACACAGCAACTTGCTAAATCTCTTCTCATCCAATGGCTTTGTGAAGATATCGGCTAGCTGTTCTTCAGTCTTCACATGCTCAATAGAAATGTCGCTCTTCAACACATGATCACGAAGAAAATGATGATGAATCTGAATGTGCTTAGTCTTCGAGTGCTGAACTGGGTTGTGAGCAATCTTGATGGCACTCTCATTGTCACAGAAGAGAGGCACATTCTTCATGTTGACGCAGTAGTCCTTGAGAGTTTGCTTCATCCATAGCAATTGAGCACAGCAAGAACCAGCGGCAATATACTCAGCTTCAGCAGTAGATAGTGATACGCAATTCTGTTTCTTAGAGGACCAACAGACCAAAGATCGTCCGAGGAAATGACATGTACCATATGTTGACTTGTGGTCCACATGATCACCAGCATAGTCAGAGTCAGAATATCCAATCAGATCAAAAGCCGAGCCCTTGGGGTACCATAATCCAAGTGTTGGTGTGTGAGCTAGATATCAAAGTATATGCTTCACAGCCTTATGGTGTGATTCCTTCGGTGTAGCTTGAAATCGGGCACACATGCAAACACTAAGCATTATATCTGGCCTAGATGCACATAAGTACAATAAAGAACCAATCATGGAGTGGTATACCTTATGATCGAAGTCAATACCATTTTCATTAGTGCACAGATGGCCATTTGTGGGCATAGGAATTTTGACGCCTTTGCAATCTTGCATGCCGAATTTCCGTAGTACATCCTTGAGGTATTTCTCCCGAGATATGAATATGCCATTGCGTTGTTGACGAATTTGAAGACCTAAGAAGAATTTTAATTCTCCCATCATAGACATTTGATATTCTTCACTCATCATGTAGGAAAATTCATCACTATAACTTTGGTTAGTACAGCCAAAGATAATATCATCAACATATACTTGCCACATAAACAATTCACCATCATAAGATTTAGTGAAAAGAGTAGGGTCGAGTGAACCGGGTTTGAAGCCTTTCTTCATGAAGAATTCCTTCAAGGTATCATACCACGCTCGTGGGGCCTGCTTGAGGCCATAGAGGGCCTTGTTGAGTCCGAAGACTTTGTTAGGATTCTTTGGATCTTCAAAACCTGGGGGTTGAGCAACATATACTTCTTCCTCAAGCTTACCGTCGAGGAATGCAATTTTCACATCCATTTGATATAAAGTGATATCATGATGGTTAGCATAAGCAAGTAATATGCGAATAGCCTCAAGTCTAGCAACAGGTGCAAAAGTTTCATCGAAATCAATTCCTTCAACCTGTGTGTAGCCTTGAGCTACAAGCTGTGCCTTATTCCTCACCACAAGGCCATTTTCATCTTGCTTATTGCGGTAGATCCACTTTGTGCCAATGATATTGTTCTTGCGAGGATCTGGACGTTTGACCAGTTCCCAGACATTGTTGAGCTCGAACTGATGTAGTTCTTCTTGCATGGCCTGAATCCACTCAGGCTCCAGAAATGCTTCATCTACCTTAGTGGGCTCTGAGATAGAGACAAAAGCATAGTGCCCACAAAAGTTAGATAAATGTGAAGCTTTTGAGCGTGTGAGAGGACCTGGCGCTTTGATGTCATTGATGATCTTTTCAACTTGCACTTCTTTTGCAATGCGAGGATGATCTGGTTGTCGTTGAGGAATTTGATCAGCATTCTCTTCAGCACCATTTTCTTCAATATTTTCTTCAGGTGAATTAGCTCGACGTTCTTCATGTTCTGGAATGAATTCTTCAGCAGATTCTTCAGTAGGAATTACATCTTCGGTAGCCTTGAACTTGATAGTTTCCTCAGGTGCTGGTTCATCTATCACAGTAGGTAGGTGCTCTCTTTGCGAGCCATTAGTTTCATCGAACCGCACATCTACAATTTCAACAACCTTGTGAAGAACATTGTTGAAGACTCTGTAGGTGTGCGAGTCCTTTCCGTAACCAAGCATAGAACCTTCATGTGCTTTCGGTGCAAATTTGAGTTGTGATGAGGATCTCTAATCCAACATTTAGCACAGAAGACTTTGAAATAACTTACATTGGGTTTCTTGTCAGTGAGGAGTTCATAGGCAGTCTTCTTTAAGAATTTGTGAAGATATGCTCTGTTGATGATGTGGCACGCAGTATCAATTGCCTCAATCCAGAAATGACGAGGCGTTTTGTATTCATCAAGCATAGTGCGAGCCATCTCAGCAAGAGTCCTGTTCTTGCGCTCCACGACGCCGTTCTGCTGAGGAGTATAAGGAGCAGATAACTCATGAGTAATACCAAGTTCATCAAGATAGTCATCTAGACCAGAATTCTTGAACTCGGTTCCATTGTCACTTCTGATGTGCTTGATCTTCACACCAAAGTTGGTTGAAGCCCTCGAGGAAAATCGTTTGAAGACTTCCTGCACTTCATGTTTGTAAGTAACAATGTGTACCCATGTGTATCGAGAGTAATCATCAACAATAACAAAGCCATATAGAGATGCATCGTTTGTAACAGCAGAATAATGATTAGGACCGAAGAGATCCATGTGAAGCAATTCAAATGGAGGAGTAGTGGTCATGGTAGTCTTTGCCGGATGCTTGGCCTTGGTCATTTTTCCGGCTTCACAGGCTCCGCATAAGTGATCCTTGAGGAATTTGACATTCTCAATGCCAATGACATGCTTATTCTTCACAAGCGTGTGCAAATTCCTCATGCCTGCATGACCAAGTCGTCGATGCCAGAGCCAGCCTTCTGAAGCTTTTGCAAGTAGGCACACGGATGGTTGTGGTCCTGTAGAGAAATCAACAATATACAAGTCTCCTCTCCTAAAGCCTTCGAAGACTTTGGAATTGTCAGCTTCCATAAGCACCACACAACGGTACTTGCCAAAGACAACAACCATATCAAGATCGCAAAGCATTGAGACAGACATGAGGTTGTATCCTAAGGACTCGACAAGCATGACTTTGTCCATGTGTCGATCCTTTGTGATTTCAACCTTACCTAGACCCAATACCTAACTTTTGCCTTTGTCGGCAAAGATGATATGCTTCAGATGCGACGGAGATAATGGAGCATCCATCAATAGATTCTTGTCATCAGTCATGTGATTTGTACATCCACTATCGAGGACCCACTCAGTGGCTTTGGGTTGATCATCCTGCAGATGAATTAGTGCAACTTACGAACTCATATACTTCATCAGTGAAGAATATGACATCAATTCATCAGATCAATTTCATCAAGCAAAAGAACAGATAAAGCAGTATGAGGACGTCAGAAATGAAAGTTCATTTCTTCATGATTATCCTGCGTCCTTTCAGGCAAACTCAGGTCTCCAGCAAATTCTTCAGACGATTATGTACGTCAAGAGACCTGACACTGCAAAAGAGATTAGTTCTTTTTCTTCACCACCCGCATCTGAAGGGGTGGCAAAGAGTTCATCACTCTGCGAGCTCCATAGGAGAAAGGTGGCATAGAAGCCAGTCCATTTCGTTTCACATAAGAGGAGTTAGGATAAGCATATGAATAAGCAGAGAAATTCTTCGAGGACTTATGCACATGATGATTAGAAGAATAATGCTCATATTCATAGCCCTTAGTTCTTCCCCGCGAAACAGAGTTGTTAGCACGATAATACTCATGTGAGGACTTTGATCCTTTTGAGGAATTTGGTCCATACGAAGAATTTGCTCTGGGCTTCCTATTCTTCATAGGTGGTGTCCTGAGGACATTCACCTGAAGACTTTCAAGGCACCTTTTGGGAACCCAGATTTTCTTCATAAGGGGACCGTTCCTGGAGTTAGTGCCAACCTATCTAGCAAATACTTCACCATTCTAATTTTTGAACAGTTTATAGTTGGAGTCAAATGACTCATCATCAGAACGAGGAGATTCACATGTAAATCCAGATAAGTTAGATGGATCAACTGGAGGTCCCTTTGCAACAACCCATGTTGTTTTGGGGTACTGCTTAGGCTTACAATATGTACCATCAGCATTGAGTTTCCTCTCAAAGGCAATACCCTCTTTCCTAGGGTTCCTGTTGAGGATCTTCTTTTTAAGCACATCACAAAGAGTCTAATGCCCTTTGAGGCTTTTGTACATGCCTGTCATGTACAACTCCTTCAGCCCTGCATCGTCAGTGATACTAGAAATGTCCTCAAATGAGGAATTAGTGATAGCAGAGGCATGTGAAGAATTTGAAACATTTGTAGCATTTGAACATTCAGGTGAAGAATTAGCAGATTCACGTTCAATGCACTTCAAGCATGGAGGAACAAATTCTTCCTGAGAAGCGCTGATTTGTTGAGCAAGTAATGAATCGCGCTCCTTCTGAAGATCTTCATAAGTCACTCTTAGCTTCTCAAGGTCTTGCTTTCTTTGAAGAAATTCATAAGAAAGCTTCTCATGATCAGACAAGATAGTGTTATGATGACCTTGAAGGTTGTCAAACCTAGTCTGAAGTCTCTGAAGATTTTCAGTCAAGGCTTTAGTGTGATCCATTTCTTGACCCAACATATCATCGCTCTTATTTAGCATGTATTGAACTTTTTCCAAAGCTCTTTGTTGTTTAGTGGCAAGGGAAGCAAGTTTGACATAGCTGGGTCCAAATTCATCACCAGATTGATCATCACTAGACTCGGATAGGTAGCATTCAGTTACCTTAGCATCTTTTTGCCATAAGGCATGATGCAAAAGATGATGATTCTGGTTCGAATGTCATCGCTTTGAGAGATTCCTTGAAGTTCTCAAACCAAGGATCATGACAGGTACGATGACCTTCATAGACCTCAGAGAGACGGTCCCAGATAAGCTTCGCATGATCGAGATGCATGATATTCCTAAACTGATTTTGAGACAGACAGGAGCAGATGATGTCCTTCGCCGTGAGGTTGAGAAGAGTGTACATGCAAATGTCATCTGCTTCCGCCATCTTGCACAGATCGGTCAGACCAATCTCAGTGACGGTACACAGCTCGCTGTTCATCACCATGAGGCGTTTCTTCATCATGGCCTTCCACTTGGGATACTCGTCACCGTCAAAGATGGGGCATGTCACTTTCTTCATACCTACGGTCGACATAACTAAAATCCAGGTGGTTAAACCAAAATCACACAGAACAAGGGAGTACCTTGCTCTGATACCAATTGAAAGTGCGTTATATCGACTAGAGGGGGTGAATAGGCGATTTCTATGAATTCTTCACTTAGGAATTTGCAGGTGAGGAAATTCCTTAGTGAAGAACTACTTGCAGCGGAATACGTACTCAAAAGTAAACATAATAGAACACAAGCATAGTCATCATGATGAAATGAAGACAGGTGTAGAGTACAGAAAGCGTAAGCACAGGATAACACAGGATGAAGACAAACAGACTGAAGAAGTTGAGCTGAGGAAATAGAGAAAGTCTTCAGTCAAAGTCTTCAAACACAAATATGAACAAACACACAACACAGTTATGAGGAAATGAAAGAGTTGAGCAAATATAACCAGTAAGCTTGGTGAAGACAATGATTTGGTAGACCAGTTCCAACTGTTGTCTCAGTTGTACGTCTGGTTGGAGCGGCTGAGTATTTAAACTCGAGGACACATAGTCCGGGACACCCAATCCTGTACACGCAGCTCAGGACACCAAGTCCTTACCGTATTCTCCTTGAGCTAAGGTCACACAGACCTCGCCCAATCACTCGTGGTAAGTCTTCAGGTGACTTTCGAACCTTCACAAACTTGGTCACTCGGTGATCCACAATTCCTCTTGGATGCTCTAGACCATGACGCCTACCGTCTGGAAGAAGCACAGTCTTCAAAGGTAACAAGCGTCGGATCCATGCAGGATCAATTTCTTCAGTGATGCTCAATCACTTGGGGTTTGTAGGTGTTTGGGTTTGGGTTTTCTTCACTTGATGATTTTCGCTCAAAGTCCTCGGAGGATGGGTTGCTCTCAAATGACAAGTGTTAGTTTCTCTCGGAGCAGCCAACAAGCTAGTGGTTGTAGGGGGCGGCTATTTATAGCCTAGGGAGCAGCCCAACATGATATGACATAAATGCCCTTCAATGATATGACCGTTAGGTGGATAGATATTTTGGGACAGCTGGCTCATAGCACAGCAACGGTCGGAATTTTGAGTAGCAAAATCCTCAGGGCTATCATGTTCCTCACTGTGTAGGTAAGCTGCATTGGCGAATTCCTAACTCCTCAGTCAGAACAAATTCCTCAGAGACCAGAAGAACTTTGTCTCTGTCACTGAAGAATATGACTGGACTGTATGAGATTTCCAATGGCTTCACTCGAAGGATTGGTAGGTATAGGATTTTGAGTTGAGCATCACATGGAAATTTTTCCTTAGTATTTCCTCGACCCCCTTTAATAGTACGGTGTTTCCTATGACTCAAGAAAGAGAAAATGAAACTACGAAAACAAAAGTCTTCACGCTTCATGTTCATCGAATGAATACCAAGTCTTCAAGGTCACACCAATTTCTTCACTTTCAAAGTCTTCAGAAAGTCTTCAGAAATCCAAAGTCTTTAGCCGAAGAACTTCATTTTTATGGGTCGACTTTCTCTGTAAATATCGAACTCTTCATAGACTTATAGACCTGTGTACACTTAAAAACACATTAGTCCCTTAACCTATAAGTCTTCAATACACCAAAATCACTAAGGGGCACTAGATGCACTTACAGTGTCTGCTTCTAGGGTGGCCTTGCCACTTGCCGGGCTCGCCTGTCTGGCAAGGGAGGCCCTTCTCTTGGCGATAGCTTCCTTCTCTGTCTTGGCCTAGTCTCTCTGAGCTGCATTTTGGTGCTTTGAATCTCTTGGTCCTTGCACTCTGTCTTGGGCTGGTGCTTCAATATCTGTTCTTGTGCCTGTGCACAGTCTAGGCAACAGACCCAGGGTTTGTTGCACCAATAGAAGCCCCCGGGCCTGCCCCGAATGCACTGCTGAGCGTCGTCGAGGTAGGGCCTAATAAGTGCATAGGCAGGGATGCTGAAGGGGTCGGCCCCTTGAGATCTTCATTGCTTCTTCATCAGCCTTGATTCCGGGATAGTTTTCCGGTTTCCCCATGCATGGTGTAAAGACAATAGTGGTGGGGACGCTCTAGTGATGGCCCGTGAATGACTTTAATGGACGGGGTAGAAACTGCCAATTTACTCTTCCCACAATGCACCCTTCTCACTGGCCACGTATGCCGCATGCATCGCGCGGGGTAGGTAACGGAGGCACGTGTCGTGAGAGGGCATCATGGTGAGGGCCCGACCGTCTTGAATTGGCGGAGGAGGATGGTAGCCGCCTGTTGATGGAGCAGCCCTCCTCCTTGTCCTTCTTATAAAAGGGGGCGGAGGAGGGCGAAGTCAGCCATCTTCGCATTCCTCCTTTTCTTATATCTCGCTTTTGCTGGCTATGTCAAAGAGAGGGGCCAGGGGCCAGCCCCCGGGCTTCTGCTTGGGATCTCCTTTGGATCTGAGAGGAAGATTCAGGTGGCGCGGCGCCAACGCCGGGAGTGGCAACCCCGGCGTGCTTGCCGCCGGGTTGCCCATACCCTTGACTTCAGTGGGAGGGGATGCGAGCGACGCTGTGTTGCAGCTTGAAGTAGGCATGGCGTGTGGTAGTTGATCGCTCCTTATTCTTCGTCCCTTCGCGGCACTAGAGCGGAGTCATGGAAGGGATTCACCACTAATAGAAGTGAGTGTGGCTCCTCCTGGGCGCCGTTCTTCTGTCGCATAGGAAGGCTCCCTGCTCTCACATGTGTCCTCGGGATGTGTGGTAACTTCTGACGCCAGGGCTCCTGGGGACGGCCATGCTCTCTGTGGGAAGGCCTAGAGAGCATGGCGTCCGATGTGATGGTTCCGTCGGGGCCTTTGGGTGGTAGTGGTGCAGATGGCAGCGGCAACCCACAACGCGTCAAGAACGGGGAGGACCGTTTCGACGAGTCGTGTTTGCCGGTGACTCCGTGTCCCCCATCTGGTCCTCCGGCAGCGTCACCATCCACGCCTGCCCTCCAGTTTCTTCCTCCATGCCGGGGAGCGGCGCCGAATCATAGTCGTGCCCTCCTCCGGCCTCTTCGACCTCTTCTAGCAGGAGATGGATAGGGGCAAAGGCGTAACGGGGCACTTATCTTTTTTCAATCTCAAACTTGTATGCAATCGCCAAATTTTAATTCAAATAATGTAATCCCTCGAGTCCATGTTTGTGTTATGTAATGCTTGTACTTGTGTTAGCATATGAATGAAAAAGATGAACCTTGTCAGGAACCCGTGCATGTGTATGTCCATGCAGAGGTGGGGTGCCTCTTTAATGTAAATAAATGAGTTTTCCCCAGCAGGATATCTTACTGGAACCCTCTTTGTCTACCGGAGAGCTACGTCTGACGGGGAACAGACCGAAGAAACGTTCGAGTCATGGATGGGAGCACCTAAGTGTCAAAGGAGAAGTGAGGTTTTCTCATGCAAAGTTATAGCTTACAGAACACTAATGGACAAGAGGTAGAACTTATCTGTTTGGATTGCCGAGGATTACAGTGCGAGGGAATCTTCTCAACTCCTTTACGAAGCCAAGTTCACGGCAGGAACCTGCAACTTCATGTAGATAAGAATGAATGCAGGATGCGATCCTATCTATATGCATATGCAAATGCTCATGAAATGCTTATGCAGTGATCTTGGTGTGCTCATGCATGCATGCATGCAATCTTAGTTGGGGCCATCACCCCGGCTTTGTACCAGGGGTTACATGCAGCTGAGGCAAGGCCTATACAAAAGGGTTGTCGGATTTTGGGTTCCGGCAAAACCCTTGAGGTTTGAACACTAGGGTGCACACAAAGGTCTCTCCTCCCTCTAGCTCACGCCCTCACCGCGATCTCAAGGCTCAGTGCGTCGAACTCGCAGAACAAAGGGACACAAGATTTATACTGGTTCGGGCCACCGATGTGGTGTAATACCCTACTCCTGTGTGGTGTGGTGGATTGCCTCTTGGGAAGGGGATGAATAGTTACAAGGGAAGAACAGCCTCCTAAGGAGAGGTGCTCTTGTGCTTGGCAAGTTTGTGTGGTCGCCTTGGTGGAATGGATCCGGTCCAAGATGAGATCCCCCTTCTACGGTGGTGGCTAGTCCTATATATAGAGGCCCGGGTCCTCTTGCCAAATATTAGGCGGGAAGGGATCCCACAACGGCCAATTTTAAGGGGGACAAATAGTACAAGCTATCCTAACAAAAGATGGTCTTCGCCTGCCAAAGGCTCTGTGATGACGCCGTCCTGGGCTCCACGGTGACCTCCGTCTTGCCATCCTGCTGGTCTTGGTCTCGTTGCACCGATATGGAAACCTTTGCTTGATGCCTTGGGACACCACGCTTGCGCTTGCCTCTTTAGCACCAAAGAGGAAACAAGGACACTTCGCACTAGCGCCCGCCTTTCCTTGGTCGTCATGGCTTGCATCACAGGAACCTCGCGAGGTGTCCCTTGCCTTGATCTCTCCACCCGTCGCGAGCCAGCCTGGTGAGGCCACCCCGTGGAGGTCTTGCGTCGTCCGCCTCGCGAGGCTTGGCCCCTCGCGAGGGTCTTGAGTGTTTTGGCGGTGAAGATGGGCCATACAAGGCCGTTGGTGGAGCCATGCCGTGGGCCGCAGGCAGGAAAGTCTGGGGACCCCCGTTCCCAGGACGCTGATAGTAGCCCCCGAGCCCAAGGCGCGCTCGGACTTGGCTTCGAGGCAAAGCCAAGGGGCAAGTGTGGAGCACCGCGGGCCCCAACAGCCTGTGGCCTCGCTTGACGCGTGGCGATTGATTAGGCGTGGGCGTCTCTGCTTCCCCATGCTGCCTCGGCAACTGCCCGACTAACAAAAGACTGGCGCTAGCTATATTTGACTTCATTACCTTCCTTCGTTTTGCTCCAGATCCCCTTTCTTGCCCTTCGCATCCAGAGACTCCAGATCCACCCAGATCCTCCTTCGAGCTTGCAGTCGATGGAGCCCAAGAAAGCCTGGGCTACTCCTTCGTCATCCTGGTACGAGCCCGCGCTCGACGTGCCGAGCGTGTCAAAGAAGAACCTTGCCGTCGTGCGCTTGATGATGGCGGAGGGTGACGAGAAGAGGAAGACTGTGCTCCGGGTCGGCTCCGTCGAGCCTGAGGCCCCTGGTAGCACTTTCTACCCCTTCTTCACAAGTAGCATCGTTGCCGGGTTGGTTCCCCCCTTCTCCGACTTCTTCTACTCCGTCCTCAGTCACTATAAGATCCACACCCTCCATCTTCATCCCAACTTCGTCCTTCTCCTGTTGATCTTCTCCTTCTACTGTGAGGCGTACGTCGGAGTGATGTGTCACACCCTAGCTAGTTCAAGCATTAGAATGTGCATCATGTTTAAATTCCTCTTAAATTTGAATTGGGGAAGACAGAACCCCCAACACACCCCCCTTGGCAACAACTAGGGTTTACTAAAAATATTTTCAATGAACCTGAAATGCCCTTCTAAAAAGTTCACCCTCTTTGTCTTAGGTTAGAACCTCTGGCAAAATTGGTGCACAATTTTCTAGGTCAACAGAAGGTCATTGAATTAAATCATAAGTATTTGAATTTGGGCATTTAAATGCTATAAAATAATCTAAATGCTCAAATAATTTTGGGAATAAATGTTTCCTGTTGGAAATAATCTAAACAGAGGCCACATTTATTTTCAGGATTTATGGAAATGTTTTAGTATTTTATTTAAAGCTAAACAGTTGCAGTTAAATAGAAAACAGAAACCAAAAAAAAAGAGGAGAAAGAAGCCCACCTGGGCCTTACCTGTGCTGGCCCAGCCACCTGGCTCGGCCCAGCCTGCTGGCGCTACTAGTCGTCGTCCTCCTCGCGCCAGAAGGACGCGGAGCGCGTGGTCGGTGCCCACGGCCACACGCCGGCCACCTCCTGCTTCCGCCGACGCCCGGGAGACGCCCTGAAGTGCCACGCGACCCCCCACGTCTCCCTCTCGCACTCGCTCACTCTCCCCCTCGTCTCCCTCTGTCTCTCCCGCGACGGCCGAGCGCGTACCTCGCCGACGATCGCCGTAGTTGCCACCATAGACACCCCCTCGCCCCTCCGACGAGCCCATTAGCTCCGCCTCGACTCCCTCGTCCTCCCCACCGAGCCACGCATCGTCGGAGGCCCTGCATCGCCGCCTTCGCCCTCATCTTCAACCTCGGGCACCAGAGCCATCTCCGGTCGAATTCGCCGGCGCCAGGACCTCCCCGAGCCCGCTGACCCCCTCTCCGACTCCGCTGTGAGCTCCTCTTCCTTTCCCCCTAGTTCCCGTGCTCGATTACGCCTCATAGCCACTGCCCCCTTCGAGCCCGAGCGCTCCTCGCCGCCGGCCATGCCGCCGTCGTGGCTACGGCCGTGCAAGCACGCGTCCGAGCGCCTCACCGTGCTCAGCGCAGCACCAGGGACCCGTAGCCACCACCAGTTCTTCCTCCCATGCACCGTAGCCTCGAAACCGACCTCGCCCGAACTCCGGCCGCCGCCACGAGCTCGATTCCGGCGAGCTCGCTCCACCCCAGCTCCTCCCACTTGCCCCACTAGATGCGCACGAGCCCCAGCTACGCGTAGCACGTCTCCGCCGTCGATTTGGTCACCGGAGGACCAAATCCGAAGCCCTCCGCCGTCTCGGGCCTCGCCGACGTCGAGCCGCCGGCGAGTTAACCCAGTTTGACCCCTGGGTGCGCCCAGGAAGACCCCCCTGAATCTATGAAAGGTGGGGCCGGTCAGCTAACTAAATTAGGATTAGTCTTAATTAATTTTAGTTAAATCAGTCACTGACATGTGGGCCCAGGCCCCACTGACAACTAATTAGTGTTAATCTAATTTTGCTAATTAGCTGAGAGGCTGACGGAAGGGGCGCACCAGTCAGGTTTGACCTGTGCTCGCGCCTTTGACCTGCTGACGTCACCCTGATGCAATGCTAACGCAGTAATTGATTTTCTGGATTTATTCTTATTCAGGAAATTCCAGAAAATAGTTCAAACTTCAAAAATTCATAGAAATTCAACCATAGCTCCAAATGAGATAAATTATATATGAAAAATTATCAGAAAAATTCAATCTATCCAACTGTAATGGTTTCATGCATGACAAAACAAGTTACCTTGCTGTTTAGGCAGAATAAGGAAAAGCACTATTAAGGCCATGTTTAATGAGCTAATATTTGAATCTTTGATTCAAATGAGTTCATTCCTTTCTAATATAACTAGCATTAGGCCAAGACACATTCATATTGCCATGTCATAGCATGCATCATATTGTTGCATATCGTCATGTGTTGATTGTATTACGATGTGTTCTTCGTGGTAGGTTCTGCCTCCGAGGATATCCACGAGTATCCAACTGAAGGGCGGTATCCCACTACCACTCCATCAGGCAAACAACCATTGATCATTCCGATACAAACCCATGTTCTCGCTTCTGCTCTTGTTTACTGCATTAAGACAAGGCGATTCAAACTGCTGTGTGCTACGATAGTTGAAACCTTATCCTCTGCATGACCTGTCATTGCCACAGTAACTAGATGAAACCCACTAGCATGTGTAGGAGTTGATTGAGCCATGTATGTGATTCTTACCTTGCTATGCCTGCTATGCTTAGAGTTGTGTCAGGTCTGGTTCATCTGGGAGATGGGCTAGAGTGAAATGCTTATGCCGGTAATGTGAGGGATGCGTTGAACATGTTTTGGTAAAGGTATCGATGAGAGGCCATGTAGGAGTACACGGTGGGTTGTTTCATTGAGGCCATCCCTAAGCACTGAGATCTGTATGCGTGATTTAAGATTTAGCTACTACCACACATTGGGCCCTGAAATATGACCCCGCTCGACTTACTGACCCTCTCGCCTTTGTCCAGGAGTTGCAACTAGTTTCTGGTGTTTGTAGGACACGTGTTGGCGGCCGTGCGTAGCGCTAACCCTAGGGGTGGGCTATGTTGCGGTAGATACACCGTGGCACGGTGTACCGAGTCACCCGTTTGGTGTTGCGGGAACCCTGTTCACATCGTTTGGGGCCGTTGAGGACACCCCGGCTGGATTTCCTTGCGGATGGAACCTGAATAGGTGATAAACCTGGACTAGAGACTTGTGAGGTTAGTCAGGTCGTGGTCTACACCCACGTTGGTTTTCGCTTGAAGTCTGCCGAGCACATGTCGTGTGCAGACGCTAAGTGGTGGAAACATGTGTGACGAAGTACACCCCTGTAGGGTATAAAACTATTTGAATAGCCGCGTCCGCGGTAAAGGACTACTTGGTTGCATATACAGTTCATAGACAAGTTAATGGATACTACTAAAAGACTCAAGATAAAGTGTGAGTACTGAGGATGGCCCTCTCGTAGGATGACGAGGGAGGATCCCCGGTGGAGTATTGTGTTTGTGAGTAGTGGACTCGTGTGCGAAAACTATTTTACTGGTGAAGTTCCATAGGATAGCTTAGCCAAGAGTCAAAGCTCGCTTGCTGCATCAACCCCACCGCCTTCTTGAGAATAAGAATGTATAGTAGGTTCTGATGTAAGACTTGCTGAGTACCTTTGTACTCATGTTTTGCTTATTTATTGTTTTCAGACGACAACACTGCCCCCTCCAATGGGTTCTATGTAGACCTTGACGTCGACGAGTGACTAGCCACCCAGGTGGTGACCCTGGCCATGGAGGGCCTATGTAGATAGACAGGCTTCGAGATGCCTTCTTTCTTTCTAGAGTCTGTACCCAGACTAGTTGCTTCAGCATGTGCTTGTATGTTTGTATGACTTGAGTGTCGGGTCATGTGACCCCTATCTGTATTAACATGTTATGTATGGCTCTCTGGAGCCTTTAAATAAAGTACTTGAGTTGTAGAGTTTTGTTGTGATGCCATGTTGTGTGTATGATTGAAATGCTTGGTATGAGTGGGATCCGACAATCTAGTTGTTTATCCTTGACAGCCTTTCTTATGGGGAAATGTAGTCTAGTGTTCCTCGAGCCATAGTAGTCCGCTACAGCCCGGTTCACCGGAGTCCTGCTAGCCCAGCACTACTGCTCAGGACACTTGACTGGCCGGCATGTGTTTCACTTCGTCTCTATGTCTGTCCCTTCGGGGAAATGTCACACGGTGACTTCCGGAGTCCTGCCTAGCCTGCTACAGCCCGGGGTTCCCTGGAGTCCTGTTAGCCCAGTGCTACAGCCCGGAATCACTTGTTGATGACCGAGATGTTCGATGTGATTCATGTATGCCTGTCTCCATAGGTCTGTGCCGCTTTGGGTTCACGACTAGCCATGTCGGCCCGGGTTCTCTGTCATATGGATGCTAGCGACACTGTCATATACGAGAGCCAAAAGGTGCAAATGGTCCTGGGCCATGGTAAGGCGTCACCCGTGGGATACCGTGCGTGAGGCCGCAAAGTGATATGAGGTGTTACCGGCTAGATCGATGTGACTTGGAATCGGGGTCCTGACATGATGCCATCCATGGCACTGCTGCGCCACTTCTTCTTTCTTCGGCTTAAGGATGGCCCCTGCTCAGGGTGCGTTGGCTTCGTCGCGGCTAACAAGACCAATGCCATCTCGAAGGCTGGGAAGAAGGCCGAGGGATTCAGGAGCAAGTGGGTCCTGATGGACGCCAAGCGCGTCCACCCCCAACGGGTGCTGCCGACGGAGATGCATGTGTCCCATGAGGGATGGCTTCGCGTGAAGCTCACCGACCCACAGGCGACGCAGGTGCTGGAGAGGATGACCGCCGACCTAAATCCCGGTGACTCGAGAATGGCAAAGATGACGGGGGGCATGATCGCCAAAGAATTCATGGCGCTGCGCGTGGCTCCCCTCCAAGCACGCCCGCGCACACTATGGAAGCTTGGAGATGAAGCGAATGACCTCCGCCTGTGCCCAGAGCCCTTTTTCGATGAGGAACTGTGCTCGACTCTTCGTTCCTTTGTTGGGGACGACCAAGGGTACCCACCTGATGGCCTTGTTCCCTTGTTCCACAGCCAGGACGGGGCAGATGTCGCTGCCGCCATGCCCGTCTTTGACGAGCGCGGGATCATGCCGCCTACGCCCGCAAACATCCCGGTGGAGACAACTCCAGTGGTTGTGTATTCTGATGAGTCTCATGAGGATGGAGAGGAGGAAGAGGAGGGAGAGGAGGAGCACGACTCGGAGGTGACCCACGAAGAGGCGGGGGAGACCTCCCCCTTGCGCAAGGCCGACATCCTCCGCACCCTGCTTGATGATGATGACGAGGCCGATGCCCCCTAGAAAGGGAGGAGCTGTGTACTACAGGGGGCTCCTCGAGGTCCAAGGTCAATTCCTAGAGGAAGTCATCGGTCGGGATTCCGACGAGAGGAAGGTTGGCGCTGGTCTCCCGAGACGATGCCCCTGTTCTGTCGCTGCCTGAAGCTGCTTCCAACTTGCCTGCTGCCCCCTCTTCTGCACCTAGGGTCCTTGCGCCTGCGCCTCAGGCTGGGAGGCTCTCAGGCTTCAAGCTCAGGAAGCAGAGGACTACGCCGCGGTAGACCAGTAAGTATCTTTGTCTTGCCTTGTTCCTGCTTCTGCTGCTGATTCTTGACGCCTTCCGTTGCTTGACTAGGCCAATGCCCGCGGGGAAGAGGAGCAAGGAGGAGACGGCGGTACTGCTTGGGACCAAATCACCTGCAGCGGACGCTCCCTCCTCCATGGGGAAGGACGGTGGCGGTGCTCGCGCTTCCCCGGCCCGATCGTCCTCACGAAACTTGGGGGAGCGTCCTCTGGAGGAGGCAGCCCCCATGTGCCCACTGGCACCAAAGGTGCCGGTGTCTGGCTCGGCTGCTGAGGTCCCCAAAGCTCACGAGCCCTCAGCCTCCCAGGCCATCGTGACGATGTTTCCTATTCCTTCCTCTGGCGCTCTGCTGACCCCAGATTCTTCCGCCTCCCCCGACATCCGGGAGCGCGCTCTTTCTGCACTGACCTTGCTGCGGGAGGATCTTCAAGGCACCAACCGTCGCCTGTTGGCCGGGCGCCTGGAGCTGATCTCTGGCTGGCTCCACTCCGACGTGGTCGTCTGGGTGGCACTGAGCCAGGCTGCGGTGGACTCTCAGAAGGACAAGCAGGCCGTCGCCCAAGCTATGGTTGCCCGCGAGGCGGCGCTGAAGGATGCCGGAGCCGCCCAAGATCGCTGCCAGCTGCTGGAGGCCGAACTAAAGACCATGCGCAGTGAGCGTGCGGACGAAGCTCAGGGCCGCAGGGTGGAGGGGGAGAAGATGAAGGCCCAGGAGGACATCATCAGGGGTCGTGACGCCGAGCTATAGCAGTTGGCGGAGGCGCAAGCTACGGAGCGCAGCCGACTGGAGAAGATGGAGGCAGAGAAGGCCGAGCTGGAAGCCAAGGCACATGTCCTGGGCAAAGATCAAATCGCCTTCAAGTCCCTCGAGGAGAGGTCTCGCGCGGCGCTGCGGTCACTCTACGAGAAGGGCTTGGAGGAGCCGCTGGCTACCGACGACGAGGGCCCCACCCAACTATTTCCTTATCTGGTCGAGGTGCTTGAGGATGTCGTGAGCGGTATCGGCCCCTTGGCAAAGGCAGAAGCCCGCATCCTTTCCTCAGCCGCATTGACGTGTGTCTTCAGCCACCTCCATCTTCGCGATCCTGCTGCCCACCTCAATGAGTTGCTAGAGCCTGTGGACACCGAGCACTGCGCAGCTGCTGCCGAAGCCATGAAGGGTCAGGTGGAGGCCCTGCTGAAGAGGTTCCGCGCCTTCGATCCCGCGCCCTTAACTGGCGGTGCTGCTGATCCTGCAACTCCGGCTGGTGGTGCAGGTGAGGGCAACACCGCTATGGGAGAAGTATCCCTTGTGGGTGATGGCGGCGTCTAGGGATGACGAGATGACCTGCTGGCGGCTCCTTTCCTGTTTAGCTCCTGCGTTATGCACCATGCCTCATGGTGGCGTTTAAACTTTTTTTTGACTATGTGGCGTTTAAACTTGCGTTTGGTATCGGAAGAACAATATGTCTTATAATTTTTGCTTGAAATTTTGCGATTTCCTTGCCATTTGCTTTACGTTCTATGTCGGCAGGGCCCGACCCCGCGCATACCTCAGCCGCCGTTGGGTCGTCCGGATCACCAGGACGAGACCAAGGGGTGAGGGTCTACATGGCCAATTAGGCTCCTGAGTCGCGATGCTCAAGAGTCCCCCTTGACGCGCAAACAGCTTATAGAAAGGAGATGTGCGAGTAGGCCTAGTGTTCTACATCGGAAGGGGCCGACCCCACGCATACCTCAGCCGCCATTGGACCGTTCGGATCGCCAGGACGGACCAAGGAGTGAGGGGCTACATGGCCAGTTAGGCTCCTGAGTCGCGATGCTCAGGAGTCCCTCTTGACGTTCAAACGACCTTCATACCTTGGCTCTGCTTGTGAGGGCGCGCGACGACCAGGTCCGAGGGACCTTACAGTGTGGCGTACACTTGGGCGTGACCCGAGCACAGCCCCCGTGCCGAGCCCCCTCACGCGACTCTCCCGAGGGGAGGTGTTGTGATGAGGCCAGACACTAAGCACGGAGGCTCCCTGAGGTTGATACGGCCATGAGGCCGCCCTCAGTTGTTTATCACCAGCGCGGAGCATAGCACTTCCGCACTTGCACAGGCATAACCGCTCCTCGGCAGTGTTGACTGCCAGGGCGGAGCATGGTGCTTCCACTGGGGCGTGGGTGAGGGATCCCTCTGAGTGGAGCCCTCGGGGCGTGTACGGCCCCGCCTTGACACGTGGCTTGCACGACAGGGCTAGATGTAACGCCTCGTATGTAACTTGCCACATTTGTATTCCAACTCTTGCCATTTTCGGCACTAAGTTATGTTATTCCCTCGTGGTTGGGTTTTGTCTTTGTTTTGCATTTTTTCCATGTCATGTCATCATGTGCATCGCATTTGCATACGTGTTCGTCTCATGCATCCGAGCGTTTTCCCCGTTGTCCGTTTTGCATTCCGGCACTCCTATGTCCTCCAGCGCCCCCTTTTGCCTCTTTTCATGTGCGGTTGTTAAACGTTCTCGGATTGGACCGAGACTTGCCAAGCGGCCTTGGTATGCCACCGGTAGACCGCCTGTCAAGTTTCATGCCATTTGGAGTTCATTTGATACTCCAACGGTTAACCGAAGAACCGTAAAGGCCTCGTGTGTGTTGCAGCCCAACACCCCTCCAAAGTGGCCCAAAACCCACCTAGACCCCCTCCATCCTCTCGGCCGTTCAATCACGATCGCGTGGCCGAAAACCGCACTCCATTTGGAGTCTCCTAGCTCCCTCTACCTATAAATAGGTCCTCACCGTCCAATCCCGCAGTCCAAAACCCTAAAAATCGTCCTGCCGCCACCGAACACGTCCGGCCGCCGCCGGACAAAGCCGTCGCCGCGCCCACAGCGAATCACCACGCACCACGTGTCCCACCGCGCGTCCCCGCCGCCGCGGCCCGCGCGGCCCGACTCCGCCGCCCGCCTACCGCGCCGCTTCGCTCGCCTCCCCGCCACCCGAGCGCCGCTCCCCGCCGTCGCCGGCGACTCCTCCAGCCAGATCCGGGCAGGAGCCGGCCGGATCCGCCGTTTCCTCGCCGACCCCGGCCACCACCGCCTCACCGGAGTGCGTGCGCCGCCGCCTTGGTTCGCGGACCCAACAAACCCTAGATCCTGATCGGTTTCGGAGGTTGTTTTTTTGTCTAAGTCCTCGTCCCTGTTCTTTTTTAAGCATTCTTCATCATGCCATAACTCTGCATCCGTAGCTCCGTTTTGCGCGTGTGATATATCGAAATGTTCGTTAGGATGTGCTCTTCATTTAATACCACTGCACCATGCTTGTTTGAGTTCATCTTGATGCCCAAAATGCTGTTGCAATAGTGCTATATAGTGTTGGTTTCTGTTTCTTATCAAATTATGGACATTTGTCATTTTTGCCATGATTGTTGTGTGCTTCCTATGAACTTGAGCCCTACATGTGTTTTGGGCTATGCCATGCCATGTTTACAGGGGTGTATGCCATGTATTTTTTGTGATCAATGGGGTGACTAGCACAAGCGTGCAAAGTAGCTCTCGTGATGTTGCTGATTTCAGAGACTTAGAATTCTTCTAAGTCATTTCCCTGATGTTATTTTTATGCCATGTATTCATGTTGCTACAGAGTGATCCATTCCTCTTTTGAGCATGTTCAGTAAGGATGATTTTGATATATTTTTATGTTCTATCCATCCATGTCTTTGTTTGTAATTATGGAGTGCCCTAGCATGACTCAATCTTGCTCTACTTTTGCTATAAAATGTTCCTGGCAGATTGTTTACGTGTTAATCAATTTTGCCGAGGTTGTTATAGTTGATCCATGCATGCTATGAGATGTTTCTTGCCATGGTTAGCTTCTTGTACATGTCTTCTTGCTGGGTGTATGCTTAGTTTGTCATGCAATGCCTTGTGGTGAGTGCATCAAGCTCGCAAACATGCCTACGTAACTCTATTTTATGCCATGTCCAGTTTTCTGCCAATTCTGAATCTGATAACGAAACTTGCTATGTATACATGGGTGCCATCATATATTCTGATCCATTTTGGCTTATGGTCAGTAAGGGACTTTTGTTACATGCTTTCAGTAGATTCATGCCATGCCTTGCTTTGCCATGATATTTTCTTGTAGCATGTTGTTATCTTGCTCTAAACATTGCTTCCTGATGTTAATTCCTCGCATGTTGTTATTTTCACTAAGTCTTTGATGCTGTTATCTTTTGCACTTTTGCCATGCTTGTTTGAGCCTGCTATTGTGTGAATTGGCCGTAGCTCAGTGTTCATCTTTTGTCAAGCATCTTGAGTGGATCACTGCCATGTGCTTTTTTGCTATGTTAGAGTGCAGTAGCTTAGTTCCTTGTTGCATTCTAGATGGCATCGTGCTGTTAATCGCAGATTGGTGCCATTATTGTTTTGCTTGCCATTTGCAAACCGTGCATCCGATTCCGGTGATCTTTATATCGATTTTGACCAAAATCAACTCATCTTTCCAGCAGCACTCTTGGTTTGCCAAGTTGAGGCCCGGTTCAATAGTTCCCTTCTGAAGCACGCATATGCATTGCATATCACATCCCGCATATCATGCCATGTTTTGCATCATGTTGCTTGCGCATTGCATCGTGGTTGATTGTGTTTGCCTTTGCTTGTGTTCTTGCCTTGGGTAGAGCCGGGAGACGAGTACGTGATCGAGGAACCCGTTGAGTATGCTTACGAGGATCAAGCTTACGTCAACTCGGAGAACTTTGCAGGCAAGATGACCATACCCTCGAAATCACTTCTATCTTTGCTTGCTAGTTGCTTGCTCTATTGACATGCCTATGATGTGATACCTACCACATGCTTTATCATGCCTCCCATATTTCCATGTCAAACCTCTTACCCACCTTGTCCTAGCAAACTGTTGTTTGGCTATGTTACCGCTTTGCTCAGCCCCTCTTATAGCGTTGCTAGTTGTAGGCGAAGATTGGAGTTTGTTCCTTGTTGGAACATGTTTATTGTTGGGATATCATTATTATATCTTGTTTACTTTAAAGCATCTATATACTTGGTAAAGGGTGGAAGGCTCAATCTTATGCCTGGTGTCTTGTTCCACTCTTGCCGCCCTAGTTTTCGTCATACCGGTGTTATGTTCCTTGATTTTACGTTCCTTACGCGGTTGGGTTATAATGGGAACCCCTTGACAATTTGCCTTGAATAAAACTCCTCCAGCAAGGCCCAACCTTGGTTTTACCATTTTCCACCTAGACTTTTTTCCCTTGGGTTCCGTGGACTCAAGGGTCATCTTTATTTTGAACCCCCGGGCCAGTGCTCCTCTGAGTGTTGGGCCAACCTGTCAGCAGCCGGTGGCCACAAGGGGCAACTCTGGGTTGGCCTACTGGAATTTTGGACAATACGATGTGCCCTGAGAACAAGATATGTGCAGCTCTTATCGGGATTTGTCGGCACATTCGGGCGGCTTTGCTGGTCTTGTTTTACCATTGTCGAAATGTCTTGTAACTGGAATTCCGAGTCTGATCGGGTCGTCCTGAGAGAAGGAATATCCTTCATTTACCGTGAGAGCTTGTGATGGGCTAAGTTGGGACCCCCTGCAGGGATTTGAACTTTCGAAAGCCGTGCCCGCGGTTATGGGCAGATGGGAATTTGTTAATGTCCGGTTGTAGAGAACTTGACACTAAACTTAATTAAAATGCATCGACAACATGTGTAGCCGTGATGGTCTCTTTTCGGCGGAGTCCGGGAAGAGAACACGGTCTCGGGTTATGCTTGAACGTAAGTAGTTCTAGGATCACTTCTTGATCATAGATTCTTGAACATGCTTTGCCTTCTCTTCTCGCTCTCATTTGCATAAGTTAGACACCATTTATGCTAGTGCTTGCTGCAGCTCCACCTCACATACCTTTTACCTACCCATAAGCTTAAATAGTCTTGATCGGGAGGGTGTGAGATTTCTGAGTCCCCGTGACTCACAGATTACTTCCAAAACCAGATGCAGGTGCCGATGATACCATTTCAGGGGATGTGACTGAACTCAAGTGGAAGTTCGATGAGGACTCGGGACGTTACTACGTTTCCTTTCCAGATGATGAGTAGTGGACCCTAGTTGGGGCGATCGGGGATCTTATGCATTTGGGGTTGTCTTTATTTTGGTTCTGTAGTCGTACCTTGATTGTATCTGGATGTTGTAATGCTATATTTATGTATTGTGTGAAGTGGCGGTTGTAAGCCAACTCTGTACCTCTTTCTTATTCAGTACATGGGATGTGTAAAGATTACCCCTCTTGCGACATGCCTACAATGCGGTTATGCCTCTAAGTCGTGCTCCGACACGTGGGAGATATAGCCGCATCGTGGGTGTTACACTAGATGAGGTGTGTCTGGGCACTCGTGAGCCAGCACGGGACTCACTAGGACCTACCTCAAGGCAGGTTGCGCCTGGTCTTGGTTCTTGTTGACTGCGGTGGTCATGTGAGATGGTTAGGCAACCTGCACCGAAGGAATCTCCTGAGGTTATCACACGAGAAGGCCAAGCACCAACGACCCCAGGAGGTGACGTGAATGGAACCAGCCCGCCAGACAAAGCTCAGCCGTTGGATTTATCGACGCTGCAGGGACAGACCCGAGCATAGACGACGTGCCTAGCCTTCTTATGCGAAGGATCCAGAAGAAAGACGATCGGCGCGCGGCTCCCATGGCGGGTGATAATCAAGCAGGTAATGACCATAGATAGCTTATGCATGGAAAGCAAACTAGCTTAAGTAAATGCAAGAACGATACATGCCACTGGGTCGGACCGGAGCGGTCTGGGGATGATGCAGCCCAAGGGGCGCCCCCAGTAAAGTAAGCTTAAAGGCGTAAAAAGGATACATGCCGCAGGGACAGGCCCACGCGACCTGGGAATGATGCAGCCCGGGGGGGTGGTCCTAGCTGAATGAAGTTGGAAAATGTCACCTGGTTTTGTTGTCGAAGGAGCGTTGGGGTAGCTGAAGGCGCGCGCTGAAGAAGTCACTCCTCACGAGCCGTCGAGACACTGAGCCTCGGGAGGCTCTGGGGGCTCAGGTGGCTCCCTGAGGACCGTCTCCATGTCTGCCAGGACCGCGTGATGCCTGGCCTCCTGGGTCGCCAGGATGCTCCGTAGATTGCGCTGGAAGGTGGCTGCCACGCTCGGCATGCCGAACAGCATGCGAACGTAGCTGTGAGGTGGACACTCACACCGGTCAACATGCGAAGGCCAGAAGCGCTCCTGAGATGCGGCCATGTTGAGCCCTGGGATATCGATGCAGACGTGCAGCTCGCCACCCTCGCCCGGGTGGGGAGCTACACCAGGTGGGCTTGATGATGAACTCCTGAGCGCCGGGAGCTCCTCGCCCGGTGCCCTCCTGAGGGAAACATGTCATGAAGCACGCCTCCACGTGGTGCCCGAGCGCCTCCCTCGTGATGTTGGCCAGGTCTGAGGCCCTCCGGAAGAAAGCCCTCGATCCCTGCCCGAGGAGGGCGCCAGGCGCGCCTTCCTAAGCGTGGGAGGGAGGCTCCCTAGGAGCGGGTGCCGATCCTGATGTGGCACCGCTAGAGGTGCCGCTCCCCTGAGGCCCTGTGCGAAGTAGATGCTTCTTCTTCTTCGGGGTGGCCTCAGGAGGGTACGTGCCCTTGCTGTCAGGGTCTTCGATTGTTTTGGCTTGGAAGGTGCGCTCGAGGGAGCACACCACGTCTCTTTCTTCGCAGGGGACTATGATGATTCCACCGCTTCCCGGCATCTTGAGGATGTTGTAGCCATGGTGGGTCACTGCCATGAATTTGGCTAATGCTGGGTACCCAAGGATGGCATTGTACGGCAGACGGATTTGGGCTATGCCGAAGTCGACGAGCTCGGTGTGGTAGTTCTCGCGCTGATCGAAGGTGACAGGGAGGCGAACTTGCCCTATCGGGGTGGTGGAGCCGTCGGTCACTCCTGAAAAGGTCTTAGTAGGTTACAGCTGATCATAGGGCACTTGAAGGCTATCGAACGTCTCGACAGACAGGAAACTGAACCACGCATCGCCGTCGATGAGGGTCTTGGTGACTTGGACATTGCTGATGACGGGTGACCAGAGCATCGGGAGGATGCCGGCGGTTGCCGCGCATTTGAGCTGGTCTGCTGAGCTGAAGGTGATGGCGTACTTGGACCATCTGAGCGGGCGCGTGGCCTCGAGCTTGGGGAGGGCTGCATTCACCTCGCGAGAGAACTTCTTGAAGATGCGCTAGGAAGCCGAGGCCTGAGCCCCACCCAAGATGCAAGCAATAGCGCGCGGCTCCTGGAAGCCCCCAGCCCCCTCGTCCTGATGGTGGTCGTTGTTCCTCCTTGGTGGTGGCAGCAGCGGAGGGAGAACAGGATTGCCCTGAGGACGGTCCTCACGAGGCTGGTCCCCCCAGACGCCCTCACGAGGCTGGTCCTGCCAGCGGTCCTCATGAGGCTGGTCGCGCCACTCCTGGCGGGGGCCTCGGTCGTCCCAACATCCTCCGCCTCGTCCTCCTCCTTGGCCGTAGCCCCAGTCGTTGCGCTCTGGGTGTTGACCAAAGCGTCCAGCTCGAATGGCCCCGAGCTCTTGACAATCGTTGGTGTTGTGGCTGCGCACGTTGCGGAAGGCGCAAAACAGACGACCTCCCTTGGGCGACTCGGGGAGGTCCCGACCGCGCTTTGTGTCTGGCCCTGCCGCGAGTACGGACACTCCCTTGCTCTTCATGTCCTTGACCTTGGCCTTCTTCTCCTCTGGGTCGGTAGTACGGAGCTCGAGGAGGGAAAGACGCCCTTCCTCAACTCTTGCGCATTTGGTCGCTATGTTTAACAGCTCCAAAGTCATGCACAACTCCTCGTAGATGGTGAGGTCCTCCTTCATCTTGATGTCACAGACACCATCGGAAAATGCTAAGATGATGTCCTCGTCCGTCAGCTTGGGGATCTTGAGACGCACGCTGTTGACGCGCTGGATGTACTTCTGCAGGGTCTCTCCCGGCTGTTGCTTGATGCGGCGCAGGTCACCCACGGCCGAAGGGCGATTGCGAGTGCCCTGGAAGTTGGCGACGAAGCGGTCGCGCATCTCACCCTAGGAGGAGATCGAGCTTGGAGGCAGGTTCAGGAGCCACGAGTGAGTGCCATCCTTAAGAGCCATGGGAAACCAGTTCACCATGACTTTTTCATCGCCGTTGCTCGCCTCAATGCTCAGCTCGTAGAGATGTAGGAACTCCGCGGGGTTGGGGGTGCCGTCGTAGTGAGGAGGCAGATCCGGCTTGAAATTGCCTGGCCAGACGAAGCTACGCAGCTCGGGAGCGAAGGTGCAGCAGCCTGCGGTGGCCACCGGGGCCCTCTACAGGGGCGGAGCCTACCCTTGATGTCCATGCACCGCCGCCACAGGCGGCACGCGGTCTTCTCGTGGCGCGGGGAGCGCTGGAGCGTTTTCTTGCTGCCGGGGAACCTCTTGGCAGCTTCCTTCTTCGTGCGCGGGCACACGGCCTGGCGGATCTTGTTGTGGGACCGTGCGTCTTGGGGCGAGGACACTGTCTTGACGTGGAGGGGGCGGTGGCGCTCCGTGAGTTGCGTGTCTTGGGGCAAGAGCGCCGTCTTGATGCGGAGGCGGCGGTGGCGCTCTGTGAGCTACATCGCCCGTGGCTGGAGGTGGGCGAGGCAGTGAGAGGGATGGTGCAGGAGATCCCCCAGCGGTGCTGACGAGCTCGGCGATGCGGTCCAACCAGTCCTCGTAGAGGTTAATGCAGGAGCTCACGTGCCATGAGCAGCGCAGCCTGCGCGTTCGTGGGTGCACGGCGAGCGTGAGATGATGAGCCAGCAGAGTCAGCGACGGGTGGCGGTGCGGCTGTCCCGCCGCATGGAGTGGTGCAGTGAGGACGCTTGCTGCTCATTTGCTGCCGGGCCGGTAGTGGCGTTGGCAACAAGATATGGAGAACGATGGGGAGGCCCGCCGACACGGGTAGCAAGGGTGACCCAGCGCTCGGCGCAGGCTCGATGTGCGTCCGGCATGGATTCAGTGGAGCGGTGGAACGCGGATCAGCCGAAGGAAAGCTTCAGTGCACCCCTACCTGGCGCGCCAAATGTCGGATTTCGGGTTTCGGCAAAACCCTTGAGGTTCGAACACCGGGGTGTGCAAGAAGGTCTCTCCTCCCTCTAGCTCATGCCCTCACCGCGATCTTAAGGCCTCAGCGCGTCGAACTCGCAAAACAAAGGGACACAAGATTTATACTGGTTCAGGCCACCGATGAGGTGTAATACCCTACTCCAGTGTGGTGTGGTGGGTTGCCTCTTGGGCAGGGGATGAACACTTACAAGGGAAGAACAGCCTCCTGAGGAGAGGTGCTCTTGTGCTTGGCGAGTTTGTGTGGTCGCCTAGGTGGAATGGATCCGGTCCAAGATGAGATCGCCCTTCTATGGTGGTGGCTAGTCCTATATATAGAGGCTCGGGTCCTTCTCCCAAATATAGGCGGGAAGGGATCCTACAATGGCCAATTTGAAGGGGGACAGGTAGTACAAGCTATCCTGTCAAAAGATGGTCTTCGCCTGCCAAAGGCTTTGGTGATGACGCCATCCTGGGCTCCACGGTGACCTCCATCCTACCATCCTGCTGGTCTTGGTCTCATTGCACCGATATGGAAACATTTGCTTGACGCCTCGGGAAACCGCACCTGTGCTTGCCTCTTTAGCACCAAAGAGGAAACGAGGAAACTATGCACGCTCGAGCCTGCCTGGCGCCCACCTAGCCTTGGTCGTCATGGCTTGCATCACAGGAACCTCGCGAGGTGTCCCTGGCCTTGATCTCTCCGCCCCTCGCGAGCCAGCCTGGTGATGCCGCCCCCGAGGAGGTCTTGCGTCGTCCGCCTCACGAGGCTTGGCCCCTCGTGAGGGTCTTGAGTGTTTTGCCGGTGAAGATGGGCCGTATAGGGCCGCTGGTGGAGCCACGTCGTGGGCCGCAGGCAGGCAAGTCTGGGGACCCCCATTCCCAGGACGCCGACAAGGGTGGCTGTCGGGCAGGGCCCGACAGCCGCGCCTTATGGGTAGTACTTGCGGAGATGCTCAATATTCCATGAGTTTTGCAACTGAGTGCCATCTCTGGTCTCTAGATGGACTACGCCAGATTAGGTGAATCGTACCACCCGGAAAGGGCCTTCCCACATCGATGATAACTTGTGTGTACCCTTGGCGGACCGAACGCGCCTAAGGACAAGGTCACCTTCCACAAAACAACGGGCACGAACCCTGCGGCTGTGATTGAGACGCAGGGCTTGCTGGTAGCATGCAGCATGCGTAGCAGGCCGGAGACGGTTCTCCTCGAGTAGCACAACATCATCACGCCAGTGCTGATCTTGCGCTACTTCATCATAGGCAAGCACTCGAGGAGACCTGTAAATGAGTTATGTGGGGATAACTGCTTCTTCCTCATAGACCAGGGAGAAGGGAGTCTGCCCGGTGGCTCGGTTAGGTGTCATTCTGAGGGACCAGAGAACTACTGATAGCTCCTCGATCCACCGCATGTTGTGCTTCTGCAGCGTATCAAAAGTTCTTGTCTTGAGTCCACGTAGCACTTCAGCATTCCCCCTTTCAGCTTGTCCATTGCTCCAGGGGTGTGCCATAGAGGCGAATGAGATCTTGCATCCGAGGGTACGAACATATTTCATGAAGGCGTGGCTCGTGAACTGGGTGCCGTTGTCGGTGACGATCCTTGCCGGAACTCCAAAACGACACACCAATTCTTTCAAGAACTTGATAGCTGACTGAGCAGTCACCTTTCTCATGGCAGTCACTTCCAGCCACTTTGTAAACTTGTCGATAGCAACGAACAAGAATTCAAAGCCCTTGATTGCTCTGGGGAAGGGGCCAAGGATATCAAGCCCCTAGACTGAAAATGGCCATGATAGAGTGATTGTCTGAAGGGCTTGGGCAGGCAGGTGTATTTTCTTGGAATCGAACTGGCAGACTGGGGCATGGAGCTCAACCGCATCTGCCTTGCCCAAGTTGGAGCCTGGGGCTTGGCAACGAGGACTAGCAACACCTCCTTTGCTGCGGGAGCACCAGCCTCATTCGCGGGGTCCATGGGCCCGGCTGGAGGGGGTGGTCCGGCCAGCTGTGAGGAGTTATTTCCGGCATGGTCTCTACCTAGAGCGGACGGCTCGATTGGGAAAGGCTTACTGTAATCCCACTTTCTCCTTTTCCGGGCCATTGTTGCTGGTGATACAGAGGGCTGAGAGAGATGGAGAACAAAAGTTCATGGTTCCATAAGAAGCTTCTGTGCAGCACACTTTGACAGGTGATCAGCTATGTTGTTTTCTGCATGGGGTACGTGCTCTGTTTGCAACTCATCAAAGTTCTCCTCCAATCTCCCCACTTCCTCAACATATACTTCCATCAATGGACTTTGATAATCCTTGTTGACTTGTCTCACCACAAGCTGTGAATCTCCTCGAATGATCAGCCTCTTAATTCCCAATTTTGCTGCAATCCTGAGCCCGGCAAGGAGCCCTTCATACTCAGTTGTATTGTTGGTGGCTTCTTCCCAGGAAAAATGCATTTGGATGACATACTTCAAGTGCTCCCCAGAGGTGGCAACAAGAAGCATGCGAGCCCCTGCACCTTGTACGGAAAAAGCACCATCAAAATACATAATCCATCCTTGGGGTGATTCCTTGCTAGGGATGGCTATCTCTGTCATTTCCTCATCAGGGGTTGGCATCCATTCTGCAATAAACTCTGCTAGTGCCCTACTCTGAATAGTTGATGTGCTCCCTAACTTCAAACAAAATCTGGATAACTCCAAAGCCCACTCCACTATTCTGCCAGTAGCCTCAGGGTTTCGTAGTATCCTTTGCAACGGAAAATGAGTGACAACCATGATCTCGTGGGCTTTGAAGTAGTGGCGCAATTTCCTTGAGGACATAACGAGACCAAAGATCAACTTCTACATACCAGAGTACCTAGATCGAGCCCCCTCTAATAGGGAGCTGGGAAAGTACACTAGGCGATGCACCGCCTTCTTCCTTGCCGCATCCTTGGGGTTGTTCACATTGCCGTGCTCATTGCTGTCCTGATCCTTCTCTGACCCTGTTGTTTCCTGCTCACTTTCTGCCTCATCCACTTCTCGCTGCGCTACCAAGGCCGCATTGACCACTTGGTTGGTTGCCTCCAAGTATAGCAATAGCAGTTCTTGGGGTTTGGGGGCAACCAAGGTATGCACTAATGATAAGTAGGCCTTCAATTCCTGCAGAGCTGCATCTGCTTCCGGGGTCCACTTCATAGGCCCTGCTTTCTTCAAAATTTTAAAGAAGTCAGGGCATGCTCGGCAGACTTGGAGATGAATCTGCTTAGCGCGGCAACACATCCTGGTAAGCGCCTGACATCCTTAACTGTCCTTGGCGCTTGGATCTCCTCAATGGCTTTGATCTTGGCAGGGTTAGCTTCGATCCCCCGATGGGATACGAAGAAACCAAGTAGCTTGCTGGAGAGAACACCAAACACACACTTCTCCAGATTAAGCTTCAAATTGATCTTGCGCAGATTAGCAAATGTCTCCTTCAAATCCTGGATAAGGGTGGCCTTATAATTGGTTTTGACCATGATATCATCCGTATAGGCTTCTATATTTCTGTGTAATTGTGGCTCAAAACCAATCAAGACTGCCCTTGCAAAAGTGGACCCGGCACACTTTAATCGAAATGACATGCGGACAAAGCAGAACGTACCACATGGAGTGATGAATGATGTCTTCTCTTCATCTTCCTTGGACATGAAGATCTGGTGGTATCCAAAGTACGCGTCCAAAAAGGAGAAGAAATCACAACCTGAAGTGGAATCCACAATCTGGTCGATGCGAGGCAAGGGAAATGGGTTCTTCCGGCAAGCCTTATTGAGATCTGTGAATTCAATGCAAAGCCTCCACTTCCCACTAGCCTTCCGAACTACCACTAGATTTGCCAACCACGTAGGATGTAGTACTCCTCTGACCAAACCCGCTGCCTCCAGTTTCTTGATCTCTTCGTCGATGAACTACTGCCTCTCCAAGGCTTGCTTCTGGACTTTCTACTTGACAGGTCGGGCATGTGGATAGACAGCAAGGTGGTGCTCAATTACCTCCCTGGAAACACCGGGGATATCGGATGGTTTCCAGGAAAACACAGCGATATTCGCCCGCAGGAAGGCAATGAGCGCACTTTCCTATTTGTCATCGAGGGTGGCGCTGATGGTGAAAGTACCATCAACGCCAGCCAGCCCTGCCAGGACCTTCTTCACTTGGGGTGCAGCAACCTTGCATTTCTTGCTATTGGTACACTGACACGTCGTCAACGGGTGTCGTGCAGTCCGAGGGGGCATGCTTCTCGAACTCCTTGCCGGAGGTCCTATAGTTCCTCTTATTTCCTTTGCTTTCCTTGGCGGGAGCTGCCACTGTCGCTGCCTCTGTCGTGACTGCATCCTGGTACATCTTGTCCACACAAATAATTGCATCCTTCTCATCTGATGGGATAGTGATGACTTCGAGTGGCCCAGGCATCTTCAAGGTGCTGTAAGCATAGTGGGATGCCGCCATGAAGTTGGCTAGGGCCGGGCGTCCAAGAATCCCATTGTATGACAGGGGGAGATCAACCACATCAAACACAATCTTCTTAGTCTGATAGTTTAGTTCTCCCCAAAACGTCACCGAGAACTTAATATTCCCTTTAGGATGGCTCCTGCCGGGAATAACTCCTTGAAACATGCCGGTTATCTCTAGCTCTTCTTCTCCTATTCGAATCTTGCTGATGACTGCTGGGGAAATCGGATTCAACCCGGCCCCGCCATCCACTAACATCTTTGTGGCCTTGAGGTTGCGAATTGTTGGGGATACCAACAATGGAAAACATCCTACCGCAGTGGTGCGGCCAGGGTGATTGAAAGCACAAGTGCTCCCTGGGTAGTTTTGGTAATTAATGTCAACATATCTCTTGTTGTACTAACACTTTTACCTAGTATGTTTCAGATAAGTTCAACAATGGAGTGGCATGGACTAGAGGATGTGGAACCCCTTCAAGATGCTAAGGACAAAGGATTGGCTCAAGCTTCAAGATCAAGATTCTACATTTTCTATTTTAGTGATCCAAGATCACATTGAGTCTACACTACAGGAATCAGCTATTTTGCCGTCTGCCACGGCGGACGGCAAAGGCCTTTGCCATCAGCCGCGGACGGCAAAAGGCTCCGGCAAAGTAGGCTACGGTAAACAGCTACTTTGCCGTCTGCTTCCTGGCGGCTGACGGCAAAGGTCCTTTGCCGCCTGCGGCGGACGGCAATAATTGCGCTGTCAGTCCGTTAAGTGGCTAACGGCAGGCCTTTGCCGCCCGCCGCTGACGGCAAAATTTCTAGTGTCTTTGCCGTCCGCCGTATGATGTCATCTACACGTCACTACATGGCAGGTTCTTTGCCGTCTGCCACTGATGGCAAAGTGCAGGTTCTTTGCCGTCTGCCACTGATGGCAAAGTCTTTGCCGTCTGCCACTGTAGGCAAACTGACCAAATGGGTCAGCTCCCAGGAAGCACAGCTGGATGCCACGTGTCTTCTTTGCCGTCCGCAGCAGACGGCAAAGAGCCCGTTGCCGTCGGTGGCAGACGGCAAAGAGCCTGCATATTGGCTCTTTTATCTGTTTTTTCTTAGATCCAACAATTTTCATCACAAATATATATGACATATATAGATATATTTCAAAAGGCCATTACAGAGCAAACATATAAGATATCCAACACATAACTTCATCATCCAACCATATATATTACATGCATAGTTCCATCATACATAACAAGTTCAACATAGAGGCATCCAACCATATATATTACAATAGTTTCATCCAACGATACATGCATAGTTCAACGATACAAAAGAAACAGAGAAAGGGATAAGGAGCACTCCATCTATGCAAGCTTTCGTCAAGTGAATGAAATCTGCAAAATGAAAAATAAGAAAGTTAGAACAAGAAGAGTAGAACAAGAAGAAGAGTAGAACAAGAAGAAGACTAGAACAAGAAGAGTAGAACAAGAAGAAGACTAGAACAAGAAGAGTATGTCATTTATGAGCTAACTTACGTGAAATGGATCATATATGAGCTAACTAAGTTGAAATGAGTCGTTTATGAGCTAGCTAAGGTGAAATGGATCATTTATGAGCTAACTTAGTTGAAATGGGTCGTTTATGAGCTAACTAAGGTCAAATGGATCGTTTTTGAGGTAACTAAGGTGAAATGGATCGTTTTTTAGCTAACTTAGGTGAAATGGATCATTTATGAGGTAACTTAGTTGAAATGGATCGTTTTTGAGCTAACTTAGGTGAAATGGATCATTTATGAGCTAATTTAGTTGAAATGGATCTTTTTGAGCTAACTTAGGTGAAATGGATCATTTAAGAGCTAATTTAGGTGAAATGGATCGTTTTTTAGCTAACTTGGTGAAATGGATCGTTTATGAGCTAAATTAGTTGAAATGGATCTTTTATGAGATAACCTAGGTAAGATGGGTCATTTTGGAGTTAACCTAGGTGAAATGGGTCATTTTAAAGCTAACGTAGGTAAAATGGATCATTTAGGAGCTAATATAGGTAAAATGGGTCATTTTTGAGCTAACTTGGATGAACTGGATCATTTATAAGCTAACCTAGGTAAAATGGGTCATTTTAGAGCTAACTTAGGTAAAATGGATCGTCTATGAGCTAACTAAGCTAATTATGCAATTTTTGACATAAGTAAGCTAAGTACAGATCGTTTTAGAGCTAACTTAGGTAAAATGGATGGTTTTGAGGTCAGTAAGCTTATTAACTCATTTTGGAGGAGAAGAAGCTAAGTCTAGGTCATTATGGTAAGCATTGGAGGAAATAAAGCTAAGTCTAGGTCTTTATGCATGTGTTAAGCAAAACACTAGATAAACTTACCAAGATCCAGGAGGTGTAGGAGCGGCATGGCTCGTGTCGGTAGCTGGAGAAGGATCGTGCGATGCTTGTCTGGAGTTACGCTGCACCAAAGATCATTTCCAATGTCTTGTTAGCATGATGACACTCAAATGTTAAGACTAGCAAGTAATGTCCATTCAAATAAAACTCACCGTGGTCCCAGGAGCAATCACTGGCATCGGCGGAGCGGTCTGACCTGTCTTCTCGCACACAGACTGCACATTTGGTTTTGACGACTCAGTCATACTAGTTAGTAATGAGACAAACACTACATGAATGTTTTGGCTAATCTGCAGAAGAAACTTACCACAAGGAGCTCGTACATGGCCCTTGCCTGCATGTCATTCCGTGCCCTCTCCTCGTCCATCATCTTTGTCGTCCTCTCCTCCAACTCCCGCTGCCTCTCCGCCGCCTCCGCCAGAAGTTTCTCCGTTCTATCTCTCTCACTCTGTATAGTAGCCTGCAACACGACTCACATGACCATTTGTAATCATTGATGGAAGCGCACACAATGTAATGGAGAAAGATAACTGAGTACGTATCACTAACCTTGATGGCGAGTTGCACTGGCCATTCACGAGGCCTTATCTCAGGAGCGGAGCTCGACTGGCGCGCCTTGATCTCCGGGAGAGTGCTAGGACAACGGATAAGTCCATCTCCAATGGCTATGGAGCCATGGGACCTCCTGCCACCAGATATCATCACCAGCTCTGGATCAATGGGACCCTGGCTTGGGTTAAAGTCCTCCCCTTTCCTCGCCTTCCCCTCATCTCTATATCTCACGAGCTTTTTGTGGGAGGAGATGTTGGTGAAGTTGTTTGCATCATCGAGGTCAGACTGAGAGAAAGCCTTGACTTTCTTGAAAGAGGCAGTGTGGGCCATGGCGTACAGGTCGTACACCTCTGGCACCTTATCTGCCTTATTGTAGCGTGCCTGAAAGAGAGAAACAATGAAAATTAGTAATTAAAGGGCTCAAGCTAGCATGATGAATGAATTGCATGAATCATGAAGCAAACCACATACCCAGTTGCGCCCGAACTGATATAAGTTGGAGCTGCCTTGATGGTGTGGCACACCTTCCATTTGGGCACGTTTGTACTTGGCCTCGTTGTGGAGGGCTAGCCATTGTTTTGAGCACCACTCATCGACCAACACCTCCCAACAATCCATCCGATCCGCACACCATCTCGGAGGCGCCTAAGTTAGCAAATAGAAACTTGAGCGCTACGGCTAAGAATTACTAAATGAAGGAACTTAAGTAGAGAAGGCCTTAAGAATTACCTTCATGTACTGCTCCTTACTCAGGAACTTATCGCGGCACACCGGCTTGGTCTTCTTGATACCACGCAAGGCGTAGTAGTCTCGAACAGCCTGCAACCGAGCCTCGTGCCGTAAGTTCTGGAGTAGGCGCTTGCAGACGTTCTCGATAACATGTGCCGCGTCCTCCTCGTATCCCTCCTCACACCTGTAGAATGTCTGCAATCAAATGAGACAATATTGATTAGTACAATTAATAACTAGCTAGTTGAAGATTTTTAAATGTGTAAAGGAGAAATTACCCAGAACTTTCTAATCACCATGTCTGCCCTCGTGTCGCACACGACACCGTCGATAATCTCATCCGGCGGGGCCGGGGCAGCCACATAGTGCTCCTAGCTCAATCAAAGCTCTGGAAGCCGACCCTCACCAGGTAACGTGACAAACCCTGGGAAGTTTTGCCGGCAACGAACTCCAAGGACGGAGTTGGGCCGGCGGACACTATGATGGTGGTCCCAACCCCTGCAGCATGACAAGGCCAACGCATTAGTTATTTGAAGAAACGTGAATGCAGAAGGTACAAAAACATTAAATGCACTTACGTACCTCTCCCCATCAGGGAAAATCAACCACCTCTGCTCGTGGGTCACCGGCACGGACGGGAGCCGTGTAGCACCACGCTGGTAGACGTTGCCCCCCTCCTCCCCCTCCTCATCAGTCGGCTCCCCGCCATCATCAGCATGGCCACTCGGCTCCCCGCCATGCTCAGGCTGACCCGACCAGGTACCCCATCCAGACGTGTGCTCCTCTGGGGTCTCATGGGCCCAAGTCTCGTGGGCCGAAGGCCCGTCGACCGGAGGCTCGTGGGCCGAAGACTCGTGGACTGGAGTCCGTGCAGCCTCCTCCTCAGACGAGTCCACCCTAGTAGTCACGTGCTCGGGTGAAACAGCTGGGGGCGGTGGCGAGGAAGGCGCCGTACGAGTCACCCTACCTCCTCTTCCGCGACCACGTGCTCCAACTCCTCTCTTCTTCTTACCTCGTCCCCTGCTGGGCACCGCGGTCCACGAAGAAGGGCCCGGCGGTGTCGCCATACTGTCCAGCAATGCTCGGCGGAGAGGTGCATGTGGAATGGAAGACCTCGCACCACGCGCCGACGAAGAAGGGGCCTCGGCGCGCTCCCGACCAGCGCCCACCATCTTTCAACACCTGCCATGACAAAGAATAAACAAAATTAGTACAACATAAAAAAAGTACCGATATGAATAATAATATGTATATCACTTAAGTGTATCATCATCAAGTACAACATAAAAAATTGAATACCTGACACTACTAATAATCTCGATCAGTATCATCAATAAATGCATAATCATCATCATCACTATAATCAATGATGGGCTCATCGGGTTCATTGGCATCAACATGTGCAAGGCCACCTTGACATAATCGGTCAAGCATTGACAGGTCATCCGCAGTAGTAACCTCTTCTTGTTCCGGCTCTTCTTGTTCCTCCTCTGGGGTGATGTCGGATTCATTGTCGCTGTCTACTTCAATGTTTTGGGGTGAAGTATAGCGGTTCTTGAAACGCTTTTTGGAAAGACGTGTCTCTTGGAAGAATTCTCCTTCATATGTGTCTGGGTTAATGTGAGGTTCATAATCCTCTTCCTTTGGGGGAGAAAGTCTAGCACGTGGCGGCACTTCATAAACGACATCCCAACCTTTCAGATTTGGATTAGTTTGGCAGGCCCACGGTAGATAGAATACTTGGGTCGCCTGCTAAGCCATAATATAGACATCAGGAACATCTAAATGAGTGCTTTGGTTGATTTCAACTATCCCTATATGTTCATGAGTCCTTCTAGTCTCCTTCGGCTGAAACCAATAACATTTGAAGACTACGACATTCGGTGGGTTTTCACCATAGAACAGAAGTTCATAAATTGCTTCAACTCTCCCATAATACTCGGTACCTCCTTCGCCGATAGCAGATACACAACAATTTGTAGACTTTTGGTCGGCCATAGATAGCTCTTTGCCATAGGTACGAAAGCGATACCCGTTGATGTCGTAATTGTCAAATGAACGGACCTTATAGTCCAAACCATTAGCGACTTGTCTCAATTCGGCGTCCATAGACTCTGAATTAGCCTACAAGTTTAATATGAAAGGATTGTTGCATTATGCACAAATTAGCGAATGAAATGAAATTGTCTAATAGAAATTACCGTTTGTTTGAACCAAGAGATGAAACCGGGATAGCCACCTCCTTGCTTTGCGAGAAGCTCATACTCTTCGACGGAATCCTTTTGGATCTCCGCTCCATACGAGAATATGGCGACGTATTGACTGTATGACATATCCAGGAATAAGAGTAGTTCAAAGGAAATAGAAGTTGTGAAACAATGTACCGAGAACTTACTCGATGTACGGCCGCACTTCTATCAGGTTGTTGAAGATATACAACGAAATGGTCCGCCATTCTTCGTTATCCAAAGATACTGGATGTGAAACACTAGCTGGTGCGAGATTCCCTTTGAATAGGCTGAGGTTGGATCCACCCTTTTTAGGCTCGTCAGCATTGTACCGAGGCTTCGGATTATGCAAATGACGATTTTTGGCTTCATAGTGTGCTGTTACGAAGTTTGCCGCCTCCTCTGTGATGAATGCCTCAGCCATCGATGCTTCAATTCTACGTTTATTTTACATTTTTCTCGAAGCATCTTCTGCATCCTCTCAGTTGGGTAGCACCAACGATTTTGCACGGGCCCCCCAATCTTGCCTCGATCGGGAGATGCAAAATCAAATGCTGCATTGGATTAAAGAAGCCCGGTGGAAAGATCTTCTCTAACTTGCAGATCAACTCCGGCGCCAACTCTTCCATTTCTTCTAGCACGCCAGGCGATAGTTCTTTCGCACAAAGAACACAGAAGAAATAGCTGAGTTCTGCCAGTACTAGCCATTCATCCTCAGGGATGAAGCCACGCAACATCACCGGCATTACCCGCTCAATCCATATGTGCCAATCATGACTCTTGAGACCAAATATCTTCAGTTTATCAAGATTCGCTCCCCTCTTTAGATTCGCTGCATACCCATCGGGGAACATCAACTGCTGTTGCACCCACAAGAGAATTTCCCTCATAGCTGGCCTTCCAAGATTGAACCATGCCTTTGGCTTCGTCCAGTTCTGCTTTCCTTTCGGTTCTTTCATGTTTTGTAACGGCCTATCACATAGTGGCTCCAGATCGACTCTAGCCTTAGTATTATCCTTTGACTTCCCATCTATGCTGAACAATGTACCAAAAAGTGCCTCGGCGATATTCTTCTCAGTGTGCATCACGTCGATGTTGTGTGGGCAAAGGAGGTCTTTGAAGTAAGGCAGATCCCATAAGCATGTTTTGTGAGTCCACGCGTGCTTAGTATTATACCCCTTGAAGTACCCTGGACGTTGTGGATCTGGCTCGAGAGCGTTTAATTGATCCAGGGTCTGTTGGCCTGTCAATGCAGGTGGTGCAGAGTTTTTGACAACTCTACCCCTGATGAACTTCTTCTTGTCTTTCCTGAACTTATGGCGAGGATCCAGGAACTGTCTATGCACGTCAAAGCAAGAAAACTTGCGACCGGACTGAAGCCAACGAAACTCAAGAGCTCCCTTGCATGTGGGGCACGGGAACCTTCCATGCACACACCAGCCAACGAATAGCGCATACGCCGGCAAGTCATGCGTCGAGTACATGTACCAGACACACATTATGAAGTTCCGTTTGCTAAAGGCGTCGTATGTCTTGAACCCATTATCCCAGGCTTCTTGCAATTCGTCCTTAAGCGGCTGCATGTACACATTCATATTTTTGCCCGGATAGTTGGGTCCTGGAATTATCAACATCAGGAAAATGTTCTTTCTTTGCATAATTTGTCCTGGGGGGAGATTGAGTGGAAAGACAAATACGGGCCAACAACTGTATTGGGCTGCCGTCATACCAAACACACTGAACCCATCCGTGCTGATGCCGACTCGAGGATGCCTCGGATCTGCCGCTTTGTCAGCATGTAATTCATCAAACTTTTTCCACGCAACACCATCCGATGTGTGTACCATCATCAGATTCCCATCTGCATCTAGTTCGGTTCTTTTGCCTGTTTTGTGCCATGTCATCTGTCTGGCCGTCTCGTCGACCATGAAAAGACGTTGAAGTCTTGGTACGATTGGCATATACCGAAGAACAGTAACGGGGATTTTGTTCTGTGTCTTCTCACCCATACCGTTGTCTACCACAATATACCTGGAAGACTTGCAAATGGGACAATAGTTCAAGTCCGCATAGTCAAGCCTAAATAAGGCACATCCTTTCTCACAGGCATGTATCTTCTCATAGGGCATCTTCAGTGCACGGAGGATTTTGTCCGACTGGTACAGGTTTGCAGGCATTACATGGCCTTTGGGTAGAAAGCGTCCAAATACTGTCATAATTGCGTCATAGCATTCTCTGCCCAAGTTGAACTGAGCCTTCAGAGCCATTACTTGTGAGATGGCATCCAACTGACAAAGCTCAGTGTGCTCGTGGAGCGAACGTTTCGAAGACTCCAACATTTCATTGACGGCCTTTGCAGATTCCTCCATCTCCTCGTCCGAATCCCGAGCATCATCATAGCCTTGCACCATGTTTTCCATCCTGGTACCATGCTCGTCGGTGCGACGATGATCCACCTCAGCTCGGTCACGTTGGGCCGACTCACCATGAAATGTCCACACCGTATAATCGGGTGTAAAACCACTCTTCTACAGGTGTTTTCCCATTTCAGCCTCTGTCTTCTTTTCCCAATTGCCGCACCGGAAACAGGGGCACCAGGTTTTCTTTTGGCCATTTGCAAATGCGGCTTGCACAAACCCCTTAGTTTTTGTGAACCATTCAGCGCTCCATTTGTTCTGACCAGTGTGACCGGTATACATCCAAGCACGGTCACTCATCTTGACTTTCAGAGCTACTGGACACACAACAATTATATATGTAATTCACCATGTATATATTCATTAGTTGATCTACTTTGTCAATTTTATTACGTCCATGCAACCTACACTCTAATAGGTAATGATAGGTCCTAATCCCACCCGTGTATGTGTAGATTAGGTTCATTTTCCCATGCTATGCTCCGGATCCGACGCAAAATTTCGGCAGCACCTCCCCGCTGTTCTCCTGATACACGTCTCTGCAATAAACAGAGAGGATGTGTACCCGGAGAACAACAGGGGAGGCACTGATGAAATATATGCGTCGGATCCGGAGCAAAGCATATGGGAAAACGAAACCAATCTACACATAGTCGGGCTGTCCATGATAGCGTTGGACAATTCGAAAGAATCAAGGTTATAAATATGCAAATGCATGCATATTTATAACTATGACGCTTTCGAACGGGAGACACATATTGGATACGCATACTGATGATTCAAGACACATATATAGCTATCTATCAAGTTTCATCGGAATAGATCAAATAATTAATGGGGGAGGAGGACTTGTCATTTGTGCTCACCCACGAACGAAGGGGCAGAGCTCGTCAAACGCACGGCGAGGTCGTCGAACACCAAACCTCGCAGCGATGAAACAACTGCACATTTAAAACTACACGATCAACACAATTATATATGTGTTTTTCATAACAAAATCGAAAAATATATGACCTAACTAATAATTCACAAATATATGACCCCGTCGGCCTCTGGAAGGCCAAAGAACACTTTTTCGGGAGGTGTAGGTGGTCGGGGTGTCCTGTCGGTGTCGGGGTGCCGTGTCGGGGTCGGGGTGCTGTTTCGGGGTCGGGGGGTCGGGGTGTCGTGTTGATCTCGGGGTAGTGCCGTGTCGGTGTCGGGGTGTTGTTTCGGGGTCGGGGTGTGGTGTCGGGGTCAGGGTGTCGGGTCAGGCTCGGGGTCGGGGTCGGGGTGTCGGGGGTCGGGGTCGGGGTGTCGGTCAGGCCGGGGTCGGGGTGTCGGGTCGGGTCGGTGTCGGGGTCAGGGTCTCGGGGTGTCGGGGTGTCGGGTCGGTGCGGTCGGGGTCGGGGTGCCGGTCGGTCCGGGTCGGGTTCGGTCAGGCCCGGGTCGGGGTCTCAGGGTCGGCCATGTCGGTTGGGATATGCCGGGTCGGGTCGGGTCCGGGTCGGGGTGTCCGGGTCAGGCTCGGGTCGGGTCTCGGTGTCCCGGGTGTGCCGATCAGTCGGGTGCCCGTGTCGTGGCCGGGTAAGGGTGGGTGGTGTCAGGGTGTCGGTGTCGGGTGTCGGTCGGTGTCGGGTCGGGGTGTCGGGTCGGGGGGTGCCGGTCGCGGGGCCGTGTCGGTGTCGGCGGTGTCGGGTCAGGCTCTCGGGGTCGGGGTGTCGGGGTCGGGGTCGGGGTTGGGGTGTCGTGGTCGGGGTATAGGGGTCGGGGTGTCGTGTCGGGGTGCCGGGTCGGGGTCGGGGTGCCGTGTCGGGTCGGGGTGCCGTGTCGGGTCGGGTTTTTTCCTCTTTTTTCCTTTTCTTCTTCTTCCTATTCTTTCTTTTCTTCCTTTTCTTCCTTTTTCCTTCTTCTTCTTCTTCTTCTTCTTCTTCTTCCTCCTTTCCTTTTTCCTCTTCTTCTTCTCCCCCTCTCCTCTTTTTTCTTCTTCTTCTTCTTCCTCTTATTCTTTTTTGTCCTCCTCCTCCTCTTCTTCTTCTTCCTTTCCTTTTTCCTCTTCTTCTTCTCCTCCTCTCCTCTTTTTCTCTTCTTCTTCTTCTTCTTTCCTCAAACTAAACTAAACCTAAAACTAAACCTAAAACTAAAACTAAAACTAAATCTAAACTAAACTAAACATAAACCTAAAACTAATAAAACAGAAAAAAGGAAAAAACTAAATCTAAACCTAAAACTAAACTAAAACTAAACCTAAAACTAAAACTAAAACTAGATCTAAACTAAAACTAAAAAGGAAAAAACGGAAAAAAAACGGAAAAAAGGAGGGGGGCTCACCTGGGGCAGGGCCGGTGAGGAGGGGGGCGGGGCGGTGGAGGAGGCCCCCGGTGGAGGAGCTGGCCGGGCCGGGGGCGGCCTGGGGCGGCGGGGGGCCGGGCCCGGGGCGGTGGGGCGCGGGGCGGCGGGGGCCGGGGCCGGGGGGCCGGGCGCGGGGGGCCGGGGCGGGGGGGCGCGGCGGGGGCGGCGGGGGGGCCGGGGCGGGGGCGGCGGGGGCGGGGGGGGGGCGGGGGGGGCGGGGGGGGGGGCGGGGGGGGGGGGGGGGCGGGGGCCGGTGGGGCGGCGGGTGGTGGGGCGACCGGGCGGCGGCGAGTGGTGGGGGCGGCGGCGCGCGGCGGGCGACGGCGGCGGTCGGGTGGGAAGTGGTGGCGGGGCGCATCGGCGAGGAGAGAACAGAGAGTAACGGGCGGGTGGGTACGGGCCGTTAGGTAGTGTCCTCTTTGCCGTCCGCCTCTCTTTGCCGTCTGCCCTTTTGCCTCTTTGCCGTCTGCTGGCAGACGGCAAAGAGGTGGGCCGTTAAGTTTTTTTCCAAACGGGCGGGGGGTGGGGGCCACCTCTCTCTTTGCCGTCTGCCAGCGGACGGCAAAGAGCTTCTTTGTCGTCTGCCATTTCTTTGATGTCTGCTTTTGGGTAGCTGATGGCAAAGAGCTTCTTTGCCGTCCGCTAGCTGACGGCAAAGAGCTGGTAGATGGCCAATGAGCTGATTCCAGTAGTGTATAGGAAAAGCCAATACTATCAAGAGGGGATGAGGTGTTGCTTAATGGCTTGCTTGCTCAAAGTGCTTAGTGATATGCTCCAAAACCTTCAACTACCTTCCCACATCCACATATGACCTAAACCAAAAGTCAAACTCGGCCCCACCGATTCTTTCTATCCGGAGCCACCGAGTCCAGTTGACATAGCCACTGCCAGAAACCCTAATCAGTTCGATCTCACCGATGGGATCTCGGTCTAATCGAGATGGGCTTGCAAACTCTCTGTTACCTGTTGCAATATTTTCGGTCCCACCAAGATATGCAATCGGCCCCACCGAGTTTCCTTGGCCAACTCTCAGTTTCGCGTATTACCCAAATCGGTCCCACCGAGTTTGAATAATCGGTCAAACCGAGTTTTGGTTTTACCCTAACCCTAGCACATCGGTTCCACCGAGTTGAACTAGTCGGTCCCACCGAAAACCCTAATGGTCACTAGGTTTACTAAATCGGTCCGACCGAGTTTTTTCCTTCGGTCTCACCGAGATTGGTAAACTGGGTGTAACAGTTAGATTTTGTGTGGAGGCTATATATACCCCTCCACCCACTCTTCATTCGTAGAGAGAGCCATCAGAACATACCTACACTTCCAATACACATTTTCTGAGAGAGAACCACCTACACTTGTGTTGAGGTCAAGATATTCCATTCCAACCATATGAATCTTGATCTCTAGCCTTCCCCAAGTTGCTTTCCACTTAAATCTTCTTTCCACCAAATCCAAATCCTGTGAGAGAGAGTTGAGTGTTGGGGAGACTATCATTTGAAGCACAAGAGCAAGGAGTTCATCATCAACACACCATTTGTTACTCTTTGGAGAGTGGTGTCTCCTAGATTGGCTAGGTGTCACTTGGGAGCCTCCAACAAGATTGCGGAGTTGAACCAACGAGTTTGTAAGGGCAAGGAGATCGCCTACTTCGTGAAGATCTACCGCTAGTGAGGCAAGTCCTTCGTGGGTGACGACCATGATGGAATAGACAAGGTTGCTTCTTCGTGGATCCTTCATGGGTGGAGCCCTCCATGGACTCGCGCAACCGTTACCCTCCGTGGGTTGAAGTCTCCATCAACGTGGATGTATGATAGCACCACCTATCGGAACCACGACAAAAACATCCGTGTCTCCAATTGCGTTTGAATACTCCAAACCCTTCTCTTTACATTCTCGCAAGTTGCATGCTTTACTTTCCGCTGCTCATATACTCATTGCATGCTTGCTTGATATGTATTGTGTTTGTTAAAATTGTGCTTAAACTCCACTTAAACTTAAGAATATTGAAAACTGCAACTTTTGGCACTTAGTGTCTAATCACCCCCCCTCTAGACACCTCTTCTCGATCCTTTCAATTGGTATCAGAGCATTGGTCTCCATTGCCTTGGTTTAAACACCATTGGAGGAAGATGGATATGACTACTTTGGGGAGTCGTAGACATAGAGTGCCTATTCTTGATGGAGAGTATTTTCATGAGTGGAAAAATGAAATGCTTGAGATTTTCAATGAATATCATTTGAACAAGTACATTACTAGCCCTTCTGCACCTCATGTTGATCCTTTGCACCCTACCCTAGATGAAGATATTGACATGATTCGCAATCTTAGAACTGTTAATCTTATCACTAGAGGCTTGCCTAGAAACGTGATTGGATGTTTGCCGACTCTTAAGTGTGCCTACACCATATGGAAATTCCTTGAGGAACTCTTTCCTAATTACTCCTTCAAAGATCTAGATGAAATCCTCCATAAGTCTATTGCTTTGATTAAGATGAGTTCCAATGATCCCAAATTTGGTGACTACTTATTTGAGCTTACTAATCTTATGAGTGCCAAAGGAGACGTTGGAATCATTAGCAATATCATTTCTAGAGCTATTAGAATTCATAAAGATAACTATAGAAATGATCATTTATGTAATGAATTGCCCTCTCTAGGAATTGATCAATCACAAGATGATGTTGAACATGAATACTCGGATGAGGATGATGATGATGATGATGATAGTGACTATGATCTCGATGATGCGATGAGACACTTTGGTCTTATGGCAAATCTTCGCGGCTACATGGCTGGAGGAAAGGAATGGGTCCTTGATAGTGGATGTACTAATCATATGACCGGACATAAAGACATGTTCTGTGAGCTTGCTGAAAATGACGGCCCTCGAAAGTATGTCACTTTTGGTGATAATTCAAAGGGTAAGGTGGTTGGCCTTGGTAAGGTGGCCATCTCACATGATAGCTCCATACAAAATGTCATGCTCGTTGAATCTCTTGGCTACAACTTACTTTCAGTATCTAGACTTGCTGATTTTGGTTTCAATGTCCTATTTACTGAAGTAGACTGCCAAGTGTTTCGTAGAGATAATCATAAAATGGTCTTTACCGGTATACGTAGAGGAGATCTTTACATTGTTGATTTCACTAAAAAGGCTCAACCTAAAACTTGCTTAATTGCCAAATCTTCTAAAGGCTGGTTGTGGCATAGAAGACTAGGTCATGTTGGTATGCGAAATCTTGATAAGCTTATTAAAGGTGATCATATCCTTGGAATAAAAGATGTCATATTTGACAAGGATAGACTTTGTAGTGCTTGTCAAGCAGGGAAACAAGTTGGAGGAAGTCACCGTGCAAAGAACATCATGACCACAAGAAGACCACTCGAGCTACTTCACATGGATCTCTTTGGTCCAAATGCCTACAAGAGTCTCGGTGGTAACTCATTTGGTCTAGTCATAGTTGATGATTTTTCAAGATTTACGTGGGTGTTCTTTCTTGATGAAAAATCGCAGGTCCAAAAGATCTTCAAAAACTTCGCTAGGAAGGCCCAAAATCAGTTTGACGTGAAGATCAAGAAGGTTCGGAGCGACAACGGAACGGAGTTCAAGAACGCAAATGTGGACACCTTTCTTGATGAAGAAGGGATTTCACACGAGTTCTCGGCTACGTACACACCTCAACAAAATGGAGTTGTTGAAAGGAAGAACCGTACTCTTATCGAGATGGCAAGAACGATGCTTGATGAGTACAAAACGCCAAAGCACTTTTGGGCGGAAGCGGTTGAGACAGCTTGTCATGCAATAAATCGCTTGTATCTTCACAAGCTACTCGGCAAGACGGCATACGAGCTCCTCACCGGTAACAAACCCCAAGTTGGATACTTTCGAGTATTCGGCTCAAAGTGCTACATTCTTGATAAGCATCATCGTTCTAAATTTGCTCCTAAATCTCATGAAGGTTTCCTACTTGGTTATGGCTCAAACTCTCACACTTACCATGTCTACAACAATTTCACCCGAAAGGTTGAAGAGACAGTAGATGTGAAGTTTGATGAATCTAACGGCTCGCAAGTAGAGCAATTTCCAATTTATGTAGGAGACAAAGACCCTTCGGAAGCAATTCAAGACTTGTCCATTGGCAAGATTCGTCCAACGGAAGTGAAGGAGAGTACCTCGTCCGTCCAAGTGGAAGCTTCTACCTCACGACAAGGTGAACCAAGAGTTGATACGGAAGCATCCACAAGTGGGACACGCCAAGATGAAGAAAACGAGGGAGCACACCAAGATGAACATCAACAACCTCCTTCTCCACCACGATAAGAGAACGACAACGTCAACAATGAAGAAGGCCAAGAAGAAGAACAAGATGAAGAAGATGTTCCACCCCGACCCAAGCAAAAGCTTTCACGAGTTCGAGCAAGAATTGCCAAAGATCATCCCGTCGAGCAAATCTACAATGATATCCAAACCGGGAGAATCACTCGCTCTAAAACTCGTTTAGCTAACTTTTGTGAACATTACTCATTCATCTCTAGCATTGAACCTATGAAGGTTGAAGAAGCATTGGAGGATCCGGATTGGATAAACGCTATGCATGAAGAGCTACACAACTTTGAGAGAAATCAAGTGTGGACATTAGTCGAGAAACCCGATAACAACCACAACATCATTGGTACCAAATGGGTGTTTCGCAACAAGCAAGATGAAGATGGACAAGTGGTTCGCAACAAAGCACGTCTCGTCGCCCAAGGCTACACACAAGTTGAAGGTATGGACTATGGTGAGACATATGCTCCCGTTGCTAGACTTGAGTCCATTCGCATCTTACTTTCTTATGCTAATCACCATAATATCACCTTGTACCAAATGGACATTAAGAGTGCTTTTCTAAATGGCAAAACCGAAGAGGAAGTTTATGTTAAGCAACCTCCCGGCTTCGTCAATCCTAAGAAACCTAATCATGTTTACAAACTTCACAAAGCCCTTTATGGTCTTAAACAAGCTCCTAGAGCATGGTATAGATGCTTGACCAAGTTCCTTATTGAAAAAGGCTTTGAAATTGGTAAAATTGATTCTACTCTTTTTACTAAAAGGGTTAATGGAGAACTATTTGTGTGCCAAATTTACGTTCATGATATCATATTTGGTTCAACTAACCCTCATTTTAGTGAGAAGTTTGGAAAGCTATTGTCGGAGAAGTTTGAGATGTCTATGATGAGTGAACTCAAATTCTTTCTCGGTTTGCAAATAAAGCAAACTAAGGAAGGTACCTTTGTCTCTCAAACAAAGTACACCAATGACTTATTCAAGAAGTTCAATATGCAAGAATGCAGAGGTATGACTACACCCATGCCTACTAGTGGACATCTTGATTTAACCAAAGATGGTGAACCGGTTGATCAAAAGGTTTATCGCTCTATGATTGGTTCATTGTTATATCTATGTTCCTCTCGTCCTGATATTATGCTAAGTGTGTGCATGTGTGCATGATATCAAGCTGCTCCTAAAGAATGTCATCTTAAGGCTGTGAAAAGGATAGTGAGATACCTAATCCATACACCAAATTTTGGCATTTGGTATCCTAAGAGGTCCTCTTTTGATCTTGTTGGTTACTCCGATTCAGACTATGCGGGAGACAAGGTTGATAGAAAATCCACTTCGGGTACTTGTCAATTCCTTGGTAGATCTCTTGTGTCTTGGTCTTCCAAGAAACAAAACTCGGTATCCTTATCCACCGCCGAAGCGGAATACATTGCCGATGGTTCATGTTGTGCTCAATTACTTTGGATGACCCAAACTATTAAAGATTATGGGATATATGTGAAACATGTTCCATTGCTATGTGACAATGAAAGTGCTATTAAGATTGCTCACAATCTCGTGCAACATTCTCGAACTAAGCATATTGAAGTTCGTCATCATTTCATTCGAGATCATGTTGCAAAAGGGGACATTAACCTTAAGCATGTTCGCACCGATAAGCAATTGGCGGATATATTCACTAAACCACTTGATGAGAAAGTGTTTTGCAGGTTGAGAGGTGAATTGAACATCATTGATGCTTCAAACTTGGAGTAGGAACTCCATTTGATACATGCGGGGCATGAGCCTATGACTAATCCTCGATATTTCTCTTATGATGCTATTCATATGTCTCGGATATATTTGTACCTTGCATGTTATCTAACCTGTGTAGGTGCTTGGTTGAATCTAAATCTATGAGATTACAACTCACTCACATCTTGAGCAATCTCTACATCACCAAGTCTCTACACGATGGTGGTTGAAGACAAGGAAGCATGAAACCATTCAAACATATCCTTTGGCAAATTCTATGTTGAGTCTCATGATTGTCATTTTGGATACACAAGTGCTCTTCCTTGCAAAGCTAACCCATGTAGGTAGATGAACTCAAACTCCAAGTGGTGCTCCCAACCCTTGATGAACTACATCAACCTTGAGCAACCCGCACAAGTTCAACCACATGAGCAAGATCAACACCACCACCCAAGGTATGTTATTCCATCTTAGAGAAGCTTTACTCCAAGTCATGAGCCAAAGCAACTCGACAAGATGTGAATACATCAAGATGCTTAAACGAAAAATGGTAATCCCATTTTGAGCTTAAACGATGAGTATGATCTATGATCAAGTGCTCTCACTTGACTCCTAAGTCAATATACTCTAACATAGGTGACTTTGTCACTGACCATTTCTAGATTAAGTTCTCTAGTGTTTCTATGTGCTTTTGCATTTGCATATTTGTTTCCCCTTTCAAAAAAAACTTCATCTAGAACTTTTAGTTTCTTTTCTTTCCTTTCTGTTCTGCATTTTCTGCATCCAATTCATTGCAAATCTTTCAGTTAATTCCTTGCATATCCTTGTGAGATCTTACTTGTCTAGTGAGCTGAGGTGACAAGTGGTTTCACTCTGATGAACTCGGTCACACCAGTTTGTTCTCTTAGGCACAACTGAAATCCTTCGGTGCGACCGAAGCACACAACTCGGAGTCACTGATTTCATCACAGGAAAACCAACTTACCACTTATTCCTGATTTCTGTTTGCTCTAGCTCCACTTAATGATTCTTGTCCTCTGCCAGCATCATATTAGACATGCTGCTTTGCTCTATGACTCAAGGACCAACCCATTTGTATCACATGTCCAGAAGAGCCCTTCTTGGAAATTGATGTCAAAGGGGGAGAGACAGATCACATCAAAGCTTAAGAGAGAGATCACATCAAAGCTTAATCCTTCCTATAGGGGGAGAAAGAGAGAGTACTCAGGGGGGGGGGGGGGTTTCTCAACTAGGATAAAGTAATATCATCAAAGACCCCAGATGCTTGGTGTTCAAGAGGAGAGATGTCACATGTCTTTAAGAGGGGAAAGACATGTTTGGTTGCTTGCTTTAGCTCAAGCTCTGTTGTTCCTTTTTGTTGCTTTGATTTTCTGTTCCCTATCTTCTCCCAATATCCCATGCAGATTCAGGGAGAGCAAGACATCTAAGGGAAGGAAATCTCTAATTTTATTGCATATCTTTACCTTTGGGGGAATGTCTATATCCAATGTGGTACTTAGTACTCTCTCTACATGTCATCCCAGTCTTGGTTCTCTTGTGGTTTCTCTTGTTTGCTCTGGTGAGTAGGTGTATCTGTGTTATTTAACCTTGTTTACGCAGGTTCATCCCATCCTAAGCCAACTCAAGGCCAAAAGGTAAGTATATGCATCACAGTCATGTAAATGAGAAGTTCTTGCTGATGTACATACTGTTTGCAAGAAGGACTCATGAGCATGAAGGTACATTTCTCACATTCACATCATTTGCTCTGACGCATATAGCCAAGATACATGTAACACATTGCTTACTCTGTCATGTTTACGCATTCACATGCTCCTATATTCAATATTCACATGATTGCATACATGTAGGGGGAGCCTATGCATGTTACATGTCTTTCCAAAGCTTTACTTGCTATTCTCTATATCCTTATCTAAAGCTTTGATGTATGTTGTCATCAGTTACCAAAAAGGGGGAGATTGAAAGCACAAGTGCTTCCTGGGTGGTTTTGGTAATTAATGTCAACAAATCTCTTGTTGGACTAACACTTTTACCTAGTATGTTTCAGATAAGTTCAACAATGGAGTGGCATGGACTAGAGGATGTGGAACCCCTTCAAGATGCTAAGGACAAAGGATTGGCTCAAGCTTCAAGATCAAGACTCTACATTTTCTATTTTAGTGATCCAAGATCACATTGAGTCTATAGGAAAAGCCAATACTATCAAGAGGGGATGAGGTGTTGCTTAATGGCTTGCTTGCTCAAAGTGCTTAGTGATATGCGCCAAAACCATCAACTACCTTCCCACATCCACATATGACCTAAACCAAAAGTCAAACTCGGCCCCACCGATTCTTTCTATCCGGAGCCACCGAGTTCATTTGACATAGCCACTGCCAAAAACCTTAATTAGTTTGGTCTCACCGATGGGATCTCGGTCTCACCGAGATGGGCTTGCAAACTCTCTGTTACCTGTTGCAATATTTTCGGTCCCACCGAGATATGCAATCGGCCCCACCGAGTTTGCTTGGCCAACTCTCTGTTTCGCTTATTACCCAAATCCGTCCCACCGAGTTTGAGTAATCGGTCAGACGGAGTTTTGGTTTTACCCTAACCCTAGCACATCGGTTCCACCGAGTTGAACTAGTCGGTTCCACCAAAAACCCTAACGGTCACTAGGTTTACTAAATCGGTCCGACCGAGTTTTTCCCTTCGGTCTCACCGAGATTGGTAAACTGAGTGTACCGGTTAGATTTTTTGTGGAGGCTATATATACCCCTCCACCCACTCTTCATTCGTAGAGAGAGCCATCAGAACATACCTACACTTCCAATACACATTTTCTGAGAGAGAACCACCTACACTTGTGTTGAGGTCAAGATATTCCATTCCAACCATATGAATCTTGATCTCTAGCCTTCCCCAAGTTGCTTTCCACTCAAATCTTCTTTCCACCAAATCCAAATCCTGTGAGAGAGAGTTGAGTGTTGGGGAGACTATCATTTGAAGCACAAGAGCAAGGAGTTCATCATCAACACACCATTTGTTACTTCTTGGAGAGTGGTGTCTCCTAGATTGGCTAGGTTTCACTTGGGAGCCTCCAACAAGATTGTGGAGTTGAACCAAGGAGTTTGTAAGGGCAAGGAGATCGCCTACTTCGTGAAGATCTACCGCTAGTGAGGCAAGTCCTTCGTGGGTGACGACCATGATGGAATAGACAAGGTTGCTTCTTCGTGGACCCTTCGTGGGTGGAGCCCTCCATGGACTCGCGCAACCGTTACCCTCCGTGGGTTGAAGTCTCCATCAACGTGGATGTACGATAGAACCACCTATCGGAACCACGACAAAAACATCCGTGTCTCCAATTGCGTTTGAATACTCCAAACCCTTCTCTTTACATTCTCGCAAGTTGCATGCTTTACTTTCCGCTGCTCATATACTCATTGCTTGCTTGCTTGATATGTATTGTGTTTGTTAAAATTGTGCTTAAACTCCACTTAAACTTAAGAATATTAAAAACTGCAACTTTTGGCACTTAGTGTCTAATCACCCCCCCTCTAGACACCTCTTCTCGATCCTTTCAGTGATCCTCCTCGTCAAAGATGATGGGTGTGCGGGACTATTTGAGCGGCTTCCGGGTCTCTGGCGCTGGCTCCACGACATTGATCTCTTGTGCCCATCGCTTGAGCTGGCGGTGAGAGGCGTGCAAGGATGCACCCCCATCAATGCATAGGGCGTCAGTGGCCTTCTGAAACTCCTGCTCACGGGTTTCCTCTTCATCCCCTCCATCACCCACATCATCACAGATTTCCTTCTCTTGAACCCTGGCGGGCTTTCCTTGGTTCCGAATGGGTTTGCCGGGGCGATTTGCTTCACCGCCTTTTCCCTTACCGCCAGTGGCATTCTGACCTTTTTCCTTGTCATGCTTATCATATTCTGCCCTCTGTTTCTTGACAAGCTGCTCAACCTGGTAACACTCCTGAAGGTCATGGCCCTTGGTCCAATGGATCTTGCAGTATGGCCTATTGCCTTTCCCAGCTTTCTCGGCGGCAGCGGCTTCCTAGCAAGCAATGCAAGTGACACCTTCCTTGCCGGGGGCCTCAGCCTTGGCCTTTTTGCCGGTACTAGGTGTGCCCGAACCTTCCCCAATCATCACTGCCTTATCTCTTGGCTTCTTTCTGCGCTTCTTGCCCTTTCTCTGACTAATTGATTCATCTTCATCCTATGAATCAACATTGGTGCAATCTTCCTCTCCGGGCAACTTCCTTCCTTCCTCCATCTGAGCACACTTATCCACTAGTGTGTATAGCTCCTTCGCAATCTTGGGCTACTGCACATTCATCTTGGAACAAATGCGACGGTTGCGCACATTGGACCAAAAAGCTACTATAATAGCTGCCGGATGGATATTTGGAATATTTCTATGAACTTTCCTAAATCTCTGCAAATACTTACGGAGAGTTTCTCCTTCCTTCTGCTGGAGAAGCTGCAGGTCGCTGGGCCTGGCGGGCTCTTGGTGGTCAGTAGTGAAGGCACCGATGAAGTCGTGGCACAGGTTTGCCCATGATGAAATGGAGTTCTTCGGTAGGTGCATCAGCCAAGACCTCACGTTGGACTTGAGGGCCAAAGGGAAGTAGTTGGCAAACACCTTCTCATCTCTTCCCCCGACAGTCTGAACAAGAACAGTGTAGATGCTCACGAACTCTGCCAGGTTCAGCCTCCCGTCGTACTTCTCAGGTATCACTGGCTTGAACGTGCGAACGGACGGCCAACAAACTTGCCGCAGTTCTCGTGTAAAGGCAGGGCAACCAAGCTCTAAAGGTAGGCACCCGCTAACACCAAGCGCAGGCTCGTCGACGTTGAGGCCGTCGCACTCGTCAGTCTGGCGGAGGTCGTCGTGGGGCCGATCTATGATGATGCGCGTGTCTCCTCACCACCTATCCTTCGGGGCTCGACGTTGGCCTGGACGTGCTCGAGGGTTAGAAGAGGCCATCGAGATGTCATCGGAATCTTGATTCTGCTATGCCCGCACTGGCTTCCGCGGTGGGGACTGCACCGTGGGGATGGCCCTCTCCGTACGGCCAGCAATACGGGCGGTTGCTGTCGGTTGGGGAGGTTGCAGCGGGCCGGCTCGTCGTGAGCCCCCAGCTTCGGTGAAGTCGAGCAGGCTTTGGATGGTGGGACGCCATTCATCCATCTGCTCGGCTGCTAGCGGAAATCTCAGTAGCAGCTGAGCTCGTGCCATAGCCTCCGTGGCTGTGCTTGGCATAGATGTTGATGACGTCGACCGCACCGTTGCTTGGCTCCTGACGGCGCCAGCGGCTGCGGCGGCGGCGCGCCCACGCTGCTGCGGGACGACCACCTGGGCAGCGGGGTTGCACGGCGGTGGTGCTCGAGGTTCAGCGGCTCCATCGAGCGCAGGGGTCTGGCCGGCTCGTCCGGGAGGAGGCGCATGCGCCATGGTCGCTCCCGTGGCGAGGGCGGTCAGAGGGCGGTGGCCTACCCCGAACCAAGCGTTGTTGCTGCGGCTATGCCCGTCGGTGAGAGGAGGGGGTGTAGACGGAGTGACCCCCTCGCCTGCACCTTGCGGAGCGAGACCGTCGAGGCGCTGTTGATGCTGCTCTCCTCCGATATCTCTTGCCCCCGTGTCGGCCGCGGAGGAAGTGGTGATGGCACCACCTGCTCCAACCACGTCCCCAACAGCGTTCACGTCCTCGGGTGCCTCCGCATCCCCCACGGCATTAGAGGCCGCGGGCGGCAGAGCCTTGAAGGTGGATGGATGTGCCAAAGAACTAGACTTCTACTTGGGCGCCATGGTCGCTGGTGTCGTCGAAGATGAAGATGGTGATGAAGATGACGCGCTGCGCACGCTCTCAGGCTCGTACAAGCGAGCCCCCTACTCGGTGTGCCAAATATGTCGCGGGATATCTGCGGCCACCTATGGGACCAGGAGGCCCCTTGCTGGTTCAACAGGGGGACGTCATGTTGCACAAAGAGCAGACCAACATACGGCAGCACGACAGAGCACACACAAGCAATTTACCCAGGTTTGGGCTGCCGCGAGGCGTGAAACCCTACTCCTACTTTGGTGGATTGATGGTGGAATGGAGGTGGTGAAGCATAGTACACTTTCTCGGCCGGGGTTGCCTTAGAGCAGTAGCGACTACGTGTGTATGGGGGTGTGGGTTCATCTCTTTCCAAACCTTTCTACGGTTGCCATGGGCCTCTTTTTATAGATTAAGGGGTCACCACAATGGCAAAGTATTCATTATGCAATGATATGATAGCAAATAGTGCTATCATACCTAACTCTGCGGGCTAATAGGGTGCATTAAATGCACCACTTAGTGTCACATCAGTGGTTGCCCGGCAAGGCTTGCTGGGCTATTTCACTAGCTCCACGCCTGTTCTCTTGACATGTCGCAGGACAGGTGTCACCTGTGGGTTTCTTTTGTAGGAAATAGCTGCCATGTGGCGAATGGCTACCACTAAATCATCTTGTGACTTGACACTGCATTGATCGACGACGTGGGTTGTGTTGGAGTGGTTGGTGAGGTGGTTTTGCCTTCATGAGCCCCGGCAGACCCTGCCGGGGTGCCTCGTCCGTCTGCTTTTGGGGGTGGCCTTGCCCCTTGCCGGGATCGCCTGTCCGTCAACAGAGGCCCTTCTCTTGGCGATATCTTGCTTCTCTGGCTTGGCCTTAGTCTCTTTGAGCTGCATGTTGGTGCTTTGAATCTCTTGGTACTTGCACTCTGTCTTGGGCTGGTGCTTCAATCTTTGTTCTTGTGCCTGTGCAAAGTTTGGGCAACAGACCCAGGGTTTGTTGCACCGATAGGCGGTAAAGGGTTCATTGTAAAGAGTTGCGTGGATGCAAGTTTTGACACCGATCCAAATGACTCTGAGTCTCATTCATGATACATATTGAAAGTGGGAGCAATTAGCTAGAGTAGTTCCATGCAGAGCATTGTAGACATATAAATTTGCAAAATACATACGGATCTGAATATGACAGACCCGCTGACTAAACTTCTCTCATAAGCAAAACATGACCGAGTACTCTTTGCGTGTTAATCACATAGCGATGTGAACTAGATTATTGACTCTACTAAACCCTTTGGCTATTCGTGACTTGGAGATGTGAACTATTGGTGTTAAATCACATGGCGATGTGAACTAGATTATTGACTCTAGTGCACGTGGGAGACTGAAGGAAATATGCCCTAGAGGCAATAATAAAGTTGTTATTTTATATTTCCTTATATCATGATAAATGTTTATTATTAATGCTAGAATTGTATTAACTGGAAACTTGATACATGTGTGGATACATAGACAAAACACAATGTCCCTAGTAAGCCTCTACTAGACTAGCTCGTTAATCAAAGATGGTTAAGTTTCCTAACCATAGACATGTGTTGTCATTTGATGAACAGAATCATATCATTAGGAGAATGATGTGATGGACAAGACCCATCCGTTAGCTTAGCATATTGATCATTCAGTTTTATTGCTATTGCTTTCTTCATGTCAAATACATATTCTTTCGACTATGAGGTTATGCAACTCCCTTATACCATAGGAATACCTTGTGTGCTATCAAACATCACAACATAATTGGATGGTTATAAAGATGCTCTATATGTATCTCCAAAGGTGTTTGTTGGGTTGGCATAGATCGAGATTTGGATTTGTCACTCAGAGTATCGGAGAAGTATCCCTAGGCCCTCTCGGTAATGCACATCATAAGAAGCCTTCCAAGCAAAGTGACTAATGAGTTAGTTGCATGATGATGTATTACGAAATGAGTAAAGAGACTTGCCGGTAACGAGATTGAACTAGGTATGTGGATACCGACGGTCGAATCTCGGGCAAGTAACATACCGATGACAAAGGGAATAATGTATGTTGTCATAGCGGTTCGACTGATAAAGATCTTCGTAGAATATGTAGGAGCCAATATGAGCATCCAGGTTCCGCTATTGGTTATTGACCGAAGAGGTGTCTCGGTCATGTCTACATAGTTCTTGAACCCGTAGGGTCCGCACGCTTAACGTTTGGTGACGATTTAGTATTATATGAATTATGTGATTTGGTGACCAAATGTTGTTCGGAGTCCCGGATGAGATCACGGACATGACGAGGCGTCTCGAAATGTTCGAGAGGTAAAGATTGATATATAGGATGATAGTATTCGGACACCGGAAGTGTTCCGGATAGTGTATTTATCGGAGTACCGGGGGGTTACGGGAACCGCTGGGGGAAAGATATGGGCCATATGGGCCATAGGAGGGGAGCACACCAGCCCACAAGGGGTGGCGCGCCCCCAAGGAAGGAGGCCGAATTGGAGAAGGGAAAGAGGGGGTTCGGCCCCCTTTCCTTCTCTCCTTCCTCTTCCCTTTCCCCCTCCAGAAATAAGGAAAGGGGGGAGGCCGAATTGGGGAGGACACCAAGTAGGATTTCTCCTACTTGGGGCACCCCATGGCTGCCTCTCCTCCCCTCCCACCTATATATACGTGGGGAGGGGGTTCCTAGAACACACAATAACAATCGTTAGCCATGTGTGGCGCCCCTCTCCACAGTTTACACCCCCGGTCATAGTCTTGCGGTTGCTTAGGCGAAGGCCTGCGAGAATCACTTCACCATCACCGTCACCATGCCGTCGTGCTGACGCAACTCATCTACTTCCTTGACACCTTGCTGGACCAAGAAGGCGAGGGACGTCATCGCGTTGAACGTGTGCAGAACTCGGAGGTGTTGTATGTTTGGTGCTTGATCGGTCGGAGCTAGAAGAAGTTTGACTACACCAATCGTGTTGTCAAACGCTTCCACTTTCGATCTATGAGGGTAAGTGGACACACTCTCCCCCTCTCGTTGCTATGCATCTCCTAGATAGATCTTGCGTGAGCATAGGAGTTTTTTTGAAATTGCATGCTATGTTTCCCAACACAAATTTACTTGGAACAACATGTAAATACCACATATAGGTAGATGTAGTGGACTCATTTGGCATAACTTTGGGTTTAAGGAATTGGATGCACAATGTCAGGACCCGATCGAAACTCACACCGATCTAGCATGCAACACATATTGTAACTTTGCGGCCTCACGCACGGTATTCCCATGGCTGCCGCATTTACCTAGGCCGGGACTGTTTGCCCATTTTCGCTAACGTATATGATTGTGTGCTACTTGTGAGCTGCGTTGGGTTTCCCTGAAGAGGAGAGGAAATCTGACAACAGCGTCCATGCTATAGCTAGCTCTCCTCCCTCGTTTCTCTCTTCTAATTCAAACTCAGCCGACGTGTGGTGGGCGAGGTGTGGATTTGCCAATGGTCGGTTGCTCAATTGCGGACCCACCTGACAGTCAAAATGCTAGCTTGAGCGGCATGCCCGACAGACCGTGTGGGGGTGTGAAGCAAACATGGCAGTCTTTACCTTTTTAACTTGTAGATAGAAAATGCCAAACCAATGCGCATTGAGCGGCGGGCTGGAACGACAGTGTGGGGTGTGATGCGAATGGCACAGGAATGCTGTACTTGTTCCACTTTCTCGTTTTGAACTTGTGACATGTAGTAACGCTCAGTTTTGAATATATAAGTTTGGTTGTCGCGCCAATATATATACTCCATCCATGTAGGTTGGGTCTCATACTTAAAGCTGAAGTCAAAATTTGGCACCAAACGCGATGGTGATGGGTCTACCTCCATCCTGGTTTATTGGTCTCCATCATAATCTGTGCCAAATTTTGACCATAAATTTGACTAACAAAATGTTCATCCATGTCACCAAAATTATATCATTGAAAACTATGTTCAAATACGAATCCAACGATATAATTTTTGTTGACATGCACTAACATTTTGTCAGTTAAATTTTGGTCAAAATTTGGCACAAATTACAAAAGGGACTAATAAACCGGGATGTAGGTAGTAAACCAGGACGAAGACAGTGATACTACATATAATTAATGACAAATAAGAGCAAGGGATCACACATGTCATTTACGACTGGAATAAAAATGCCATACCCTAACACATTAAGGCCACAAGGCAATGCGGTGCTGGTTACAGGAGGAAAGAAGAAAGATGCATACATTGACGACGTCCTCCTCCTCGACTTAGGGCGCTGGCCCGCCGAACGACGGCTAAGTAGCATCAGCTTTCTTGGCCAGGTCAACGTGCTTATGAACAATGGTGTCCATAGATTCCAGTCGATCGAAGAAGGCCAACATCTTTCTGTCCTCCCTGGCCTATGTTAACGATTTACTCATAGATGTGGATGTAGGTCGATGGTTTCTTGCATGGCGAGGCGCTGCGCGGCGAGCACGGCCTCGAGGTGCACATTCCTTGTCGCGACCTCCGGCAGCTGCAGGGCCACCAGTGCTTGAGAGAGTTCGTCACCATGGAGGCTGATGAGAGTGGCAGGCAACAAGGAGCCCGGGCGCGCGGGTTGGAGTAGTAATGCAAGGTTGTTCCCGCGCTTCTTGGCGTCAGTGAACTTGCAGCTGGAGCAGACCATCATCTCGTCCATGCGAGAGGTGAAGCCGGCGTTAGCGAGGGCTATGACGCCGACGGTACCCAGCACCATCTAGAAATGTTGCACGGAGCGGGGCCACAGGCCGGCGTCTTGGGTGATCTGGCACAGCCGACTGTCGCTCGCGTCCATCGCCTCGATGGGTGCTTGTGACTTCTGGTCACTTGGTCTTGCTCTTGGATTGCAGTGAGCAGTGGTGCGTACAATTTGGTTGATAGATTGGAGTGGTGGGGCAGCTTCATATAAGAGTGCAAACTACGTTGCATTCACATCGTGCTGGCTCCATTCAGCTTCTCCAATTAATTCCCTCTACATGCTAATTGAGGATACATCATTGACCATTCAACATCTCGGGAACCGCTACCCTCTCCCTCATTGGCATTCAAGATGTGTCAATGTAAATGTGTTTCAAAAAGATACTAGTCATTACTACATTGTGCACCGCAACCAAGGCGGAGGGGAAAATGGGAGAACTTAATATTTACTGTACTACCATTGCATGCAATGAACCGACCACTGCATGCCGTGCTAGGTAGTCTCAAGGCATTAAAAACATACATGGCCCATGTCTCTTATTGGTTGATTCCTTTATTCATGTCAAGAAACAAGAAACGAGGCCAAGTTAATCCATCGCTCCCAAGTGTTTTGGGATTATAAGGATTTCGTAAGCGATCACCACAATAACCGTAGGCACCACACCCCTCCCCTACACATAAGACTGGCATACGAGTGTACGTAACTCCCGCATTCGTGTTGAGATTGGCTCTTCGCCTCTTCGAGAATTCGAACAATGATGTCATTTATGACTAGAATAAAAATGCCATACAATAACACATTGAGGCCATGAGGCGATGCAGTGCCGGTTACAGGAGGCAAGAAGAAAGATGCATCCATAGACGACCTTGAATTTAGTCCTAATATGATGGGCATCCAAGAGGGATATAATAAAAACTTTCATATAAAGAGCATTGAATACTATGTGAAGTTTTATTCCTTATGATTGTTTTGAGATATAAAGATGGTGATATTAGATTCATGCTAGTGAGTAATTGTGGATTGGTAGGAATACCTATGTTAAAGTTTGTGATTCCCGTAGCATGCACGTATGGTGAACCGTTATGTGATGAAGTTGGAGCATGATTTATTTATTGATTGTCTTCCTTATGAGTGGTGGTCGGGGACGAGTGATGGTCTTTTCGTACCTATCTATCCCCTTAGGAGCATGCGTGTAGTACTTTGTTTCGATGACTAAAAGAAATCTGCAATAACTATATGAGTTCTTTATGACTAATGTTGAGTCCATGGATTATACGCACTCTCACCCTTCCACCATTGCTAGCCTTTCTAGTACCGCGCAACTTTCGCCGGTGCATTAAACCCACCATTTAACCTTCCTCAAAACAACCACCATACCTTCCTATTATGACATTTCCATAGCCATTCCGAGATATATTACCATGCAACTTCCACCGTTCCATTTTATCATGACATGCATCATCATTGTCATATTGCTTGCATGATTGTAAGATAGCTAGCGTGATCTTTTGATGTTATTGCTATGCTAGATCATTGGACATCTCGGTACACCGCCGGAGGCGTTCATATAGATTCATATTTTGTTATAAGTATCAAGTTGTAATTCTTGAGTTGTAAGTAAATAAAACTGTGATGATCATCATTATCAGAGCATTGTCCCATGTGAGGGAAGGATGATGGAAGCTATGATTCCCCCATAAGTTGGGATGAGTCTCCGAACTTTATAAAAATAAAAGAGGCCAAAGAAGCCCACAAAAAATAAAATAGGCCAAATAAGCCCACCAAAAAATGAGAGAAAATAGAGAAGGGACAATGTTACTATCCTTTTTCCACACTTGTGCTTGAAAGTAGCACCATGATCTTCATGATACAGAGTCTCCTATGTTGTCACTTTCATATACTAGTGGGAATTTTTCATTATATAACTTGGCTTGTATATTCCAATGATGGGCTCCCTCAAATTAACCTAGGTCTTCATGAGCAAGCGAGTTGGATGCACACCCACTTAGTTTCATTTTGAGCTTTCATACACTTATAGCTCTAGTGCATCCGTTGCATGGCAATCCCTACTCACTCACATTGATATCTATTGATGGGTATCGCCATAGCCCTTTAATACGCCAAGTTGATTTGAGACTATCTCCTTATTTTTGTCTTCTCCACAACCACCATATTCTATTCCACTCATGGTGCTATATCCATGGCTCACGCTCATGTATTGCGTGAAAGTTGAAAAAGTTTGAGAATGTCAAAAGTATGAAACAATTGCTTGGCTTGTCATCGGGGTTGTGCATGATTAAATACTTTGTGTGATGAAGATGGAGCATAGAGAGACTATATGATTTTGTAGGGATAACTTTCTTTGGCCATGTTATTTTGAGAAGACATGATTGCTTTATTAGTATGGTTGAAGTATTATTGTTTTTATGTCAATATTAAACTGTGGTTTTGAATCTTATGGATCAAAACATTCATGCCACAATAAAGAAAATTACATGGATAAATATGTTAAGTAGCATTCCACATCAAAAATTCTATTTTTATTATTACCTACTCGAGGACGAGCAGGAATTAAGCTTGGGGATGCTTGAATGCTTGATATGTCTCCAACGTATCTATAATTTTTGATTGTTCCATGCTATTATATTATCTATTTTGGATGTTTTATATGCATTAGTATGCTATTTTATATTATTTTTGGGACTAACTTGTTAACCTAGAGCCTAGTGCCAATTTTTTCCTTGTTTTTGAGTTTTACAGAAAAGTAATACCAAACGGAGTCCAAACGGAACAAAACTTTTGTGATGATTTTTCTTGGACTAGAAGATACCCACAGAACTTGGAGATGAAGTCAGAAGAGTCCCGAGGGCACCACAAGTCCTCAGGGCGCACCCCCTTTGTTTGTGGGCCCCTCTGGAGTCCACCGACCTCCCTCTCAGCTCTATAAATTCACAAATATTCCATTATCGACAGAAGCATCCACAAAAATACTTTTCCGCCGCCATAACCTTCTGTTCCCGTGAGATCCCATCTTGGGGCCTTTTTCGGCATCCTGCCGGAGGGGGATTTGATCATGGCGGACATCTGCATCAACTCTATTGCCCTTCTGATGAAGCGTGAGTAGTTTACCATAGACCTATGGGTCCATAGCTAGTAGCTAGATGGCCTCTTCTCTCTCTTTGATCTTCAATAGAATGTTCTCCTCGATGTTCTTGGAGATCTATTTGATGTAATCTTCTATTGCGGTGTGTTTGTTGAGATTGATGAATTGACAATTTATGATCAGATTATATATGAATATTATTTGAGTCTCCTCTGAATTCTTATATGCATGATTTGATATCTTTGTATTTCTCTTCGGATTATCGGTTTGGTTTGGACAACTAGATTGGTTTTTCTTGCAATGGGAGAGGTGCTTAGTTTTGGGTTCAATCTTGCGGTGTCCTCACCCAGTGACAAAGTAGGGTTTGCGAGGCACGTATTTGTATTGTTGCCATCAAGGTTAAAAATATGGGGTTTTCATCATATTGCTTGAGTTTATCCTTCTACATCATGTCATCTTACTTAAGGAGTTAGTCCGTTCTTATGAACTTAATACTCTAGATGCATGCTGGATAGCGGTCGATGTGTGGAGTAATAGTAGTAGATGTAGGCAGGAGTTGGTCTACCAGACACAGACGTGATGCCTATATTCATAATCATTGCCTTGGATATCTTCATAACTTTGCACTTTTCTATCAATTGCTCAACAGTAATTTGTTCACCCACTGTATTATTTTCCTTCTAGAGGGATGCCTCTAGTAAAACGTATGGCCCCCGGGTCTATTTTCCATCATATATTTTCATATCTACAAACCAAAAAAACCCAAAACATACCTTGTTACGGTTTATTTACTTTTATTTTTTACGTCTTAGTAATCTTTTATATCTATCTCTTTCCGGTCTCACCTTTGCAAGTGACCGTGAAGGGATTGACAACCCCTTTATCGCGTTGGGTGCAAGTGTTTGATTGTTTGTGCAAGTGCATAGATTGGGGACTTGCTTGCTTCTCCTTCAGGATTGATACCTTGATTCTCAACTGAGGGAAATACTTATCTCTACTTTGCTGCATCATGCTTTCCTCTTCAAGGGAAAAACCAACGCACGCTCAAGAAGTAGAACACACCAACATCCAGTGAGGCCACGAGATGGGGAAAAAGATGGCTGGTGTGAAGGGGAAGCGGGCGGCCACCGCAAAAGATGCAACAGCGAAGGGGAGGAAGAAAAGGGCGGAGGAGATGGATAGAAAGCGATAGGAAGACGTGGTGTTCCTTCCATCGAATTTGGATGGCCCTACCTTAATCGCGAAGTACGCGTATATGTGGGGAAGGGAAGTTCCGAAAGGGCATGGAGCACCCGTGGTTCTGCCAGAGGGAAACAAGGTTCCATCGGATGCCTACCACTTCTTCTGCACGTACTTCCTCTGCGGCCTCACCTCCCCCTTCTCTGATTTGTTCATTGCCATGATGAGGGTGTATGGTTTCCATCTTCTAGATTTCGCGCCCAATGCAATGGTGTGTATGGCAATCTTCGCCCATCTATGTGAGAATTTCATTGGAGTCGCCCCCAATGTAGATTTGTTTAGGCACTTCTTCGTCCCACGGGTTGAACAGAAATCTCACCGCTCGAGAAATATAAGTTGGATTCCCCGGGGCAAGAAGGATGGATGGGATTATCTCCCAGGGCAACAACACATTAGATGGGAAGAATGGAGGGAGGTTTGGTGATGGATTTAGGATAAGGATGCCCTAGATTTCAGCATGGCGCAGACTGAAGGCGTCACGCGCAGGAGCGATTGGAGCAAGTTAGGCCTTACTGATGACAGGCTCCACCCGGTGCTGAACGAGATTGCCCGTCTCAAAGATGTCGGGCTAACCATCAAGAAGGTGGGCTCCTAGTTCCTTTGGCGCTGCGTTGCTCCGCTGAAGAGAAGAGACAGGTTTGCCTAGGAATACGAGAACTCGGCTGACAGGATGAGATTGTACCAAGGCCCCGTCAACAATCTATCAATATACGGCCATGGATCGCTGCGTGAACAACTATTCGGCAGCCTAGGGCCATTCCATCTTATGGCAAGGGTTGTCCCACTGTATCTCAACTCTGCTCGGGACCAGATTTTGAAATGGATGCCCAATTTTAATGCCTATGGGGTTTCGACTGATTGGAAACTGCCGACAATGGATGAGGAGATAGAGTGGTCCTCCATCCTGGAAGAAAGGGCTTCCAGGGTAGAGAACGATCTTGTCAAGTGCACCTCTCCAACAGAGGCGTGATTTATTTCAAAGCGGATTGCAGATGATAGAGCGCTTCGGGCTGCCGGGATGGTGAAGCTCGGAGAAGAGGAGGAGGATGCTGAAGGTGAAGATTCTTCTGATGAAGGGAGTGAAGAGCATGATGCAGAAGAGCTTGCCGGGCTTGACCCTGTCGGGGCTGGAACTCATCACGCCGCGGCAGGAGAGGCCCGAGAGGAAAGTGGGGCTGAAGATGCAGAGCAGCCCGAGGTGGAGGAGGAATGGCTCACGACGGGTACCCAAGCCCCATGGCCTAATCCAGATCGAATCCTTCGCAAGCAGACCAGCCGGGGAAAAATGGCCCCTGCCTCCTCGGCGGTCACAAAGAGGGTGAAGAAGATCACCTCTAGGACTGACAAGTCAGAGGTGGTCCGCCGCCAATCCACTCGTCTGTCGGAGGCCAAGACCCCACCGCCAAGTGACGTGCTGCCATGGCGGTTAATCCTAGCCCCTAGTAAAGCCCAGCTTCCTCACATAGCTCGATACCGCCAGGGCCCTCCGTCCCACCAACGAGCTCGAAGCTACCGAGAAGCTCCGCCACCTGCAGCGTATGCCTTGGGCTCCATGCTTGTAGACCCAGAGTAAGGAGAACAGCTGAGCTTTTTGCTGAGGTACTATGTACTTGATAGTTGTTAACTCAATCTTCTTTGTTGACTTGGCAGAGATGAAGAACTCCTTGCCCAGCGGGCCAAGCGGACCAAGCACACGACAGTGCCGGGGCCCTCAGCGAGCATGGCTCTGGCGTGGGATAGGACAGGGGATCCCGTGCCCAGCCAGCCCAGCCCCTGGCGTGAAGCCATGGGGCAAGTTTCGCCCACCCGTTGAGAGGTGGAGGAACATGCTTCATCCTTCGCCAAGGGAGGAGAGGAGATCCACTAGGGTGGGGCCCACCAAGAGAGGTCCATGTCGGTGTCAAAACCGGCGGATCTCGGGTAGGGGGTCCCGAACTGTGCGTCTAAGATCGATGGTAAGAGGAGACAGGGGACACGATGTTTACCCAGGTTCGGGCCCTCTCTATGGAGGTAATACCCTACTTCCTGCTTGATTGATCTTGATGAATATGAGTATTACAAGAGTTGATCTACCACGAGATCAAGATGGCTAAACCCTAAAAGCCTAGCCTGTATGACTATGATTGTGATTCTCTCCCCTCCGGACTAAGTCCTCCGGTTTATATAGACACCGGGAGGATCTAGGGTTACACACGGTCGGTTACAAAGAAAGGAATTTGCATATTTGGTCGCCAAGCTTGCCTTCCACGCCAAGGGGAGTCCCACCCGGACACGGGTGCAGTCTTTGGTCTTCATATCTTCACAGCCCATCAGTCTGGCCCATGGCTAACAGGCCGGACGCCTGAGGACCCCTTAGTCCAGGACTCCCTCGGTAGCCCCTGAAGCTGGCTTCAATGACAAGGTATCCGACGTGTAGATCTGCCTTCGGCATTGCAAGGCGGGTTCCCCCTTCTGAACTCCAAGATAGTCTTTGGATGTATTGAACGTGTCCGGACCTGTAACACACACACCACGCACAAGCGCAGAGAAAATATAATATTCCACGAGTCCAATCCGCTGACAACTTTTTACAACATGACATCACATTTGCCCAGTCATAATTTCGAACTATTTTCGTCTGCCACTCCATGTTTCAAGACGCGGTTGCCATTGGCACGTCTTGTCGAAGCAGAGATCGTGGCCCCTTATTGTGTGATTCTCATCAATATGGGCGTGGGTAACCCAACCGCGCCGTTTACACCACCCTTGGGAACAGGCAAATTTTAAGGCGAGTGGGGAGGCGTTCAATATTCACTGCCTTTATAAGGAGATAAGAATCCCCTTTCTTCACCCATGCCTTCCCTTCCTCTCTGTCCTTCCATTCTCATGCTCCAGCCCCCAAGTTCCCATCTTCTCCATCTCAAGGAGGCACTCAATCATGTCCGGATCCGAAGGCCAAGGCAAGTGGATGGTCTCCTCCGTCAAGGAGAAGTACATCACCCAGCTTTGGGCGGCCGGGTACCTGGTGAAAGGAATCGCCCACCGTCTGCCCTCCAAGGGGCAAATCATCCCCACCCCGAAGCCTACTAAGAGGGTAGTTTTCCTCCCTCACTTCATTCGCGGATTGGGGTTTCCACTTCACCCCTTCGTCCACGGACTGATGTACTATTATGGGCTAGATTTCCATGATCTAGCCCTGAACTCCTTCCTCAACATCTCGGCATTCATTGTCATGTGCGAGGCCTTCCTCCATATCCATCCCCACTTTGGCCTATGGCTCATGCTATTCAACGTGAAGCCGAAGGTGGTGGACGGTTAGCACGCGGAGTGCGGAGGCGCCATGGTGAGCAAGATGCCCAACGTCACTTGGCCCACAGGCACTTTTGTGGAGACTGTCAAGGAGTGGCAGAAGCAGTGGTTTTACGTCACAGAGCTGCGTGACGCCACTTGGGCGGCGGCTCCCGAGTTCAAGGCCGGAGCCCCAACGTGGCTCACCTCTTGGAAGGAGAAAGGCCCCAACTGGTCGGCGTCAGACGAGCTGATAGTGCTACAAATGCGAATTCAGAGTATGGTGGATAAAAACGTCAAGCTCGTCGATGTGATCCAGGTGATGTTGGTTTGTCGGATTCTCCCCTGCCAAAGCCGAAGCTTCCCTTTATGGGAATTCGATCCGGAGAAGCACCAGACCCTGGGAGGGCTCTTTGGAACTACTCATGAAGATGCCTGGAAGTTGCTCTTCAAGGGCAACGAGAAGCCACCGGTCATAGTTTCGGACCGTGGGCACGATCACTCCCATCCCGCCAATGAAGTAAGTTCTTCTTTTATTAAGGCGTACCTTCTACTTGTTTTCTCAAGGAGGATGCCTAGCCTTTGATGTGTTTTTCAGGCATGGACGGAGAGAGCGGAGCGGATCCATAGTCCGGCTCTGCTACCCGAAGAGCTAGCCATCCCACTCCTAGCAAAGATGCTGGTTCCGATGCCCTATAGGCCACCGGAAAAGAAGGCCAAGAAGAAGGCGAAGGGGGACAAAGGTGGCCCCCGTCGCAAGGGTACTTCGGACGTAATGTCCGAAGATGAAGTGACCCATTCCTCCGCCGCCGAGGACGACGACAACGAGGAAGAGGAGGAGAACAACCCTCCCCCTGATGAGGGAACGAAGAAGAGGGCGGCCTCCACGAACCTGGAGGCGGAGACGTCCAAGAAAGGGAAGGGCTCCCTCGCGGATAGCTCCGTGTGGGACATCGACAGCAGTCCGGAGCAACACCCCCGCACTAAGGCTTGGGCTGCATCGTAAGTGCTAAGACTCATACATGCCCATAAATCTAGCCTCTCCTCCTTGTTGTATTGACATGATTGGTTATGCTGTTACAGTCCGGCCGACGACAGCCCCCAGCGATCCTCGTCAGGAGGTTCGTTGGATACAAAGGCGATGGCCAGTGAGTCACCGCCAGCCGCTCACTCCCCCAAGGCCAAGGACGACGCAGAGGTACTATCTCGGAGGACTTTCCCAGGCTGGGGAGAGGCTCATGAGGCGCCAGAAGGCGATGCCTTCGTCACCGGACACCAGGGGGAGCCGATCCCCATGGAGACCGGTGGTGAGGGCCGTATTCAGTTCGGCCCTCAGCCAGACTCGATTCTGGAGACCGATACGACTCCAGAATCCGGCACACAACCTCCTTTGAAAGAAGGGGGTATGCCTATTCTGCTGGTGACCCCTGTCTAACCAGGGGCACCGGATAATCTGCTGGAAGCGCTGCGAGGCACTTCCATTGTGGATGAGCACCGTGTTCTTATGGGCACGGTAATTGAAAGGATTGAGTCCACCAATAGCGCCCTGACCGAAGCTTGCAGCAGCCTGCTGACAGGTTTTGAGGTAAGCGACGAAAAAAAGAGAAAATCCCAATATGGACAGTAGCCCCTGAGACACTGTCCGGCGTTCGGAAATAAAAAGCCGGACAGAGGATCAATCCCTTATTGGAGGAAACTAACTAAATTTTTCTGAAATGAATACGCAGGCGTCGCTGTTGGCTGCAGCCTCGCATACTGCCGAGGTCTCCAAACTGAAGCGGAGACTGGAGCAGGCCAAGGAGGAGCTCGGCCAGGTGAGGAGGCAGCTCCAAGAAAAACAAGGTATGTGATAACCCATTATGTATTAAAAAAAGTAAAATGGCATGCATTGACCGAAGTGCCACGATATATATAGAAGCGACGACCGAGGTCGAGGCCCTAAGAAAGGCCCTGAACGAAGCCGAGGGGAAGGCTGTCAAGGAGCAGGCCGCCCGTAAGAAGCTCAAGGCCCGGGTCAACGAGGTCCAACAAGAGCTCCAGGACGCGGTAAGGAAGTACGAGACCTTGGAGCACGATGCATCGGCTCAAGAGACCGAACTCGCCAAGGCTTGTCCGGGTGCAGAGATGGCCCGGAGTGAAGCCCAGGGCGCCCTCCGAGAGATCTAGGAGGCCAGGGGGATCGCGGCGGGTAAGGCATTTAGTATGCAAAGCAAATATGTGAAGAGGCGGTATCTTTTACTAACCCAAATTCGGAGTTCTCCAGGGGCTTTTGCTGATCTGCCACGTAGTGTGTCCGACGTCGCGGAGTTCTTCCGAGCCGAAGAAGGGAGCTCCACGGAGAAGCTATTCTGGTCGCAATATCTTGTGCCAGAACATCCGGTGCCCTTCAGCGATCAGCTAAAACAGCTAGTTGAGCTGCACAGGGTGGCTGAACTGGCCATGAAGGATTTAATAATCCGGCTGTGGCTAGCCAAAGCTATACCCAGCAGTTACTTCGGCCTCATGAAGAGGTTGGTGGATGCCTGTCCTAGGCTGGACGCCGTCAAGCGGTCCATCTGCATCGATGGCGCACGTATGGCCTTTGCCCGTGTCAAGGTCTGGTGGGCGAAGATGGACGCCATCAAGCTTGTGACCGAGGGGCCGCCCGAGGGCAAGGAGCACCGTGTACCCGACTGGTATTTTGGCAATGTCCTGGAGGGGTCTCGTATTGTAGGGACGCGGTGTTCGCAGGACATTATCTTTGAATGAATGTATTCAAGTTGCATCTACCTTGTATGATAAAACAAAGTGAGTTTGGAATATAATGCTTGTTATGTTTTAAATTTTACCTCCTGTGCGGCCATGTTGTATGAAATCTGAGGGTTGGCTAGTCGTCGGCTTTTGCCCCCACGTAGGTAGTACGGAGGTGTTTGGGATGGAATCTAAACAATCTTGATCCAATTATATGGTCCTTGAAGGAGTTGTTTAGCGCAACGAACCAGGCAATCAGACTATGCGGCTTTAACGCCCTTACTTAACCATAGGAGTTTGACAATAAAAACATGGGCACAACCCCTAGTATCCGATCTAAAGTGCTATAAGCGTCTGATCGGGAAGTATCGATCCTTCACGTAATGCGGAAGAAATCTCCAACGATTTACATCCTCCGAAGAGATGACCGGCTCTCGCCGCATCATGACAGTCAGTTTTAGGCTTTCTCTACCGAGGTGCTCCTTTGGACAAACCAAGGAACAATCGCAGTAGTTCTCCCTTTACTACCTTAGCCGATATAGCGGAATGTAAGGTAGCAAGCACAGGAGCCGGGCAACCCAACTATTGCCCAAAGACATGATTCGGAGCCAATGCATATAGTGCTAAATTCGGGGTGCCGAACTATACTATAAAAAGTGTTCGAACTTTTGTTGCCGTAGTGTGGGGTGCTATGAAGCCCCTGGCAAACATCACATGTACCAACGTGTACGGGAGCTACCTGATAGGGTTACCCACAGGGGAGAAAAAGAGAGAAAGAGAAAAAAAAGAGAGAAAATAGAAAGGGTGCAAAGGTGACAAGCTGGGGCCCTAAAGCTCCAGCCGTGGACTGTTTTCATTGTAATTTGATTAATACGTGGAGGTGCATTGATACAAGTAGTGCGATAAGCAACAGGCTATTTAACATGCCAAAAACCAAGGGAGAGCTGCATGTGGGTCTAGAAAAACAGGTAGAGTGATTGTTAACAAAACCACCTTGAAAATCCCCCGTACGTCTGTGTTTCTCACCGTCTTGGTGTGTTTATCCTTCAAGAGGACTGATGATCAGACCATCAGATGGGGCCTGCGGGATTGAAAGCTGAAAAAGAAACGAATAAATGTGAAAGTGTGTGTGTGTATCTGGTGTCGGTTGAGCCGTACTGTGGATCACAAACTAGCTATGCCTCCGTCGATGCCAATGCAATTTTGAGTGCATAGTTATGTACGCATGGTGCGAATGCCACTACATGACCAGGACTGAGACGGAAGCCGAATTGCTAGTCTAGCTCCTGACGAGCCAAGTTGTCCTACTGCAGGGTAGTTCGGACCCTCTTGACGGTGTTCGTGGGCTCGGCAGCCGAATTAAGGTTCTGCTTGAGAAGGCCGCTCTGTACCTTTGCTGCTAAGGCAGCTGTGTGCTCTTCTGTACAGAAGGAGTGCTTCGTATTTCCATTGACTGTTATGACGCCACGTGGACCGGGCATCTTGAGCCTGAGATAAGCATAGTGTGGCACTGCGTTGAATCGGGCGAATGCGGTCCGTCCGAGCAGTGCATGATAGCCGCTGTGAAAGGGGACCATGTCGAAGATTAATTCCTTGCTTCGGAAATTGTCCGGAGATCCAAAGACAACCTCGAGCGTGATTGAGCCCGTACAGCAGGCCTCTACACCTGGTATACTCCTTTGAAGGTAGTCTTTGTGGGTTTGATCCGTGATGGATTAATGCCCATTTTGCGCACTGTGTCCTGATAGAGCAGATTGAGGCTGCTACCCCTGTCCATAAGGACGCGCGTAAGGTGAAATCCATCAATGATAGGGTCGAGGACTAGCGTGCCTGAGCTGCCATGAGGGATACTAGTCGGATGATCCCGGCGATCAAAGGTGATCAGGAATGACGACCATGGGTTGAACTTTGGGGCGACTGGCTCTATCGCGTAGACGTCCCTTAGTGCGTGCTTGCGCTCCCTTTTGGCGATGTGTGTAGCATATATCATGTTCACTATTTTGACTTGAGGGGGAAACTTCTTCTGTCCCCCTGTGTTCGGCTGCCGGGGCTCCTCGTTGTGGTCCTCGCTTTCTGATCCCTTTTCCCTGTTCTCGGCGTTTAGTTTGCCGGCCTGTTTAAAAACCCAGCAATCTTTGTTAATATGATTGGCTGGTTTGTCTGGGGTGCCATGTATCTGGCACGGGTGATCGAGTATGCGGTCCAGACTAGATGGTCCCTGGTTGTTTCTTTTGTACGGTTTCTTCCGTTGGCTGGACTTGGAGCCGCTGAATCCGGCGTTGACTGTAGTGTCATCGATATTATTGCCATTACTTCGGCGTTTGTGTCTGTTGCGTCGGAGCTTGCTGTTGCTGTTTTTGACCTCGGAGGGTCCTGCATCGCTAGCTGTGTTTTTACTATGAGCCAGCCAACTATCCTCACCCGCGCAAAAGCGGGTCATGAGAGCTGTAAAGGCTGCAATAGATTTTTGCTTTTCTTGGCCGAGGTGGCGGGCGAGCCATTCGTCGCGGATCCTATGTTTAAAGGCCGCTAGGCCTTCAGCATCCGGACAGTCAATGATCTGGTTCTTTTTGGTTAAGAACCTAGTCCAAAATTTCCTGGCTGACTCTCCAGGTTGTTGAACTATGTGGCTTAAGTCGTCGGCATCTGGTAACCGGATATATGTACCTTGGAAGTTGTCGAGGAAGGCTTCTTCCAAGTCTTCCCAACTGCTGATAGAATTTTCAGGCAGGCTGTTTAACCAATGTCGAGCTGGTCCTTTAAGCTTTATTGGGAGGTAGTATTTGATAGCGTGGAGGTCATCTCTGTGGGCCATGTGGATGTGAACAATGAAGTCCTCGATCCATACCGCGGGACCAGTTGTCCCATCATATGATTCAATATTCACGGGTTTGAACCCTTCGGGGAATTCGTGATCCATTACTTCATCAGTGAAGCAAACAGGGTGTGTGGCGCCTCTATATCTGGCCGCATCACGACGTTGCTCCGATGGAGTCCGTCTGCGGTTGTCGGCTTGGGCGTGACTAGGTTTGTCATGTCCGAATAGGTAGCCATCGTCACGAGTCGAGGAACGTCCTCGTGATCCGTAAATCGATCGGGTATATCCTGCCCTATTATCCAGGGCCTGCTGGAGGTCATATGTATGACCCTGAACTGTTTTGTCTTTATTTTTATGTTGCGGTGGGGCAGGCTGTTGTTCGGCCTGAGTTGCTGCTCTATCCCGGCCACATGTCGTCGGTCGACCATACTGTCCTGACCGCGTAGTGGTTGATCGGCCGCATTACGCGAGGGAGGTTTGGGCTGTCACCCCTCTTCTTTGAACTGAGGTAGCAACCTTTGCTTCGGGTAACTCTTGGTTGGGCGTTTGAGGCCGCATTCTTCGGCTGCCAGAACATCAGTCCACCTGTCGATGAGCAGATCTTGGTCAGCTTGAAGCTGCTGCTGCTTCTCTTTCAGGCTCCTTGCGGGGGCTATTAGCTGGCGTTTGAAGCGCTCCTGCTCAAGAGGTTCCTCAGGCAAGATGAAATCTTCGTTGCGGAGGCTTTCCTCATCCTCGGAGAGCGGACGATAACTACCATCCTCCGAGTCGTTGGGCCTGGCCTGTTCGTCGGGGCTAGCTTGCCTGTTTTCTTGCTCCTCCTTTTCGGATGTTACCTCAGCAAGGTCTTCATTGTTTTCGGCATCGTCCGGAGTATTATTTTCTCCGGTGCCAGCATTGCGATCTTTTGAACGACGTGACTTAGAGCGGCGCCGAGGACGCCAGCATTTTTGCTGTGTCTCAGGAGGTTTATTCTCGACTGGATTTTCTTTGTCATCATCGTTGGTTTTTTAGGTGTATCCACCATGTACACATCATACGAAGAAGTGGCCGTCCAGCATCCAGTAAATGGTGGATTTTGGTTTTGCTCCACATCAGTATCGTCGTCCATACGATCGATGTCTTCGGAGTCGTAATCAAGCATGTCGGTTAAATCCTCGGCTGTGGCTATGAAGTGGGTGGCGGGTGGGAAGCAAAATTCTCCATCGTCAGCCCCTAGTTCGAACCGGACATAGTTCGACTGTGAGTCCCCTGCCAGGGATAGGTTCTTTAATGAGTTTAGCACGTCGCCCAAAGGCGAGTGCTGGAAGATGTCTGCGACGCTGAATTCGAAGATTGATAAACAATCAAGTTCGGCATCCGCGGGCTCACATGGTTCGGAACTTATGACCGGAGACGAGTCCGGAGTTTCGGTGGCACAGGTATCGTGTGAGATTAAGTCTATGTGTGGCTCCAACGCCGGGGAATCTATGGCCTCCGTGGCGAGGTTGAGCTTCCCATCCTTGGATGGCGCAGTCTGCTCCGGATCTAAGGCCAGAGCGGTTACAGGAGCTGTCTCCTGGATGCGGTTCGATGACAGATTTAGGTCATGTCCATCGGGGTGACCAAGAGTGGTTGTCGCAGTCTCGAATCCAGCGAAGATCAAGTCTCCATGGATGTCCGCAACGTAGTTCAAGCTACCAAATCTGACCTGGTGGCCAGGGGCATAGCTATCGATCTACTCCAGATGGCCAAGCGAGTTGGCCCGCAGTGCAAAGCCGCCGAACACGAAGATCTGTCCAGGGAGGTAGGACTCGCCTTGGACACCATCATTGTTGACGATTGAAGGAGCCATCAAACCTTTTGATGACGGCACAGTGGAACTCTCAATGAAAGCACCAATCTCGATGTCAAAACCGGCGGGTCACGGGTAGGGGGTCCCGAACTGTGCGTCTAAGATTGATGGTAACAGGAGACAGGGAACACGATGTTTACCCAGGTTTGGGCCCTCTCTATGGAGGTAATACCCTACTTCCTATTTGATTGATCTTGATGAATATGAGTATTACAGGAGTGGATCTACCACAAGATCAAGATGGCTAAACCCTAAAAGCCTAGCCTGTATGACTATGATTGTGATTCTCTCCCCTCCGGACTAAGTCCTCCCGTTTATATAGACACCGGGAGGATCTAGGGTTACACACGGTCAGTTACAAAGAAAGGAATCTACATATTTGGTTGCCAAGCTTGCCTTCCACGCCAAGGAGAGTCCCATCCGGACACAGGTACAGTCTTTGGTATTCGTATCTTCACAGCCCATCAGTCCGGCCCATGGCTAAAAGGCTGGACGCCCGAGGACCCCTAGTCTAGGACTCCCTCAGTCCACCCCAACCAAAGTCCAAGCAGAGAAAACACTGGCAAGTGCCCCCATTGAGGGGTCTACTAATGCTGAGGTCAAGGCCACCGAGGGAGTGGACGCGGACTGAACACCGGCAACTAATGTTGTCGGGGAGGCTGGGCTCCTCCACAGCAAATGCCACTGGGTAATCCAATTGCCCTTGTCTCTTCTTACTCGAATTGCTTAGCTTCCTGGTCCTTGGCTTAGCAATATCTGGTATTATCATCATTGTTTGTTGATTTTATTTGCAGCCCCGAAAATTGATGAACCTGAGCTGCTGGAGAAAGTGGCCAACATTGGGAACGACGTTGTCGAGGAGGCCGCTAGGATTGCTGCCGCGAAAGGCCATGAGCACACTGCCGAGAATATCCAAGAGTTCTCAAAGGAAACAGAGAAAACCCCCGGCAGCATATCTGGCCCAGAGACAGTTATTGAGGAGAAAACCCCTCTTCAAACTATGGGCCCTCTTCCCCTGTTTGGTACACCGGCCGCAGCTCCACAGCCATCCTCAAGCAAGCTGGCGCTGATCCTCGCTCAACCTGAGCTTGCAGCCCCCGGCTCATCTGTTGTAGCGGGCATGGATTTTGATGAAGAGATTAGGCATATACTAGTGCCATTGTCCCAGAGGATTGTAGAAGCTGGTGATTCTGCTGATCGTGCCAAGGATCTAGCCTTTCTAGACTCCATGGCGGCAGGGCTCAAGGAAGCGCAACACATGTATGATCTCAGGTGGCAGGCAGTCAAGTAGCATCGCGACTTTGCCGTTCTTATGGATAAGAAGCTGGCTGACAAGGGCAATGAACTGCGGGAGTGGTATAAAAAACAATCCCATTCCATTGTGCGGCAAGAGGAGGTGCTGACATTGGCCAAGGAAGGTATCACTGCCCGGGAGGTTCGCTTGGCGGAGCGCGAAGCGCTTCTGAACACCAAGGATAAGAATATCTATGCCCGGGAAGGGAACCTCGAAGCCACCCTCCGCGGCAAGGATGAGGAACTGGAGGCTCTTATCCAGCAGCGTACCAAGTATTTGGAGGATAGGCACAAGGCCATGCTTGACGCGCTCACCCTTGAATCCTCTACCCAGCTGAAGAAGGTTATCGATGAGCTAGTTGCCGCTTCTACCGCCAAGACTAATATTGATCATCAAGTGAACAAGTTGACAGAGGACCTTGTCGAGAATGACAAGGAGGTCGCGGTTCTTAGAGAGGGAGTGCAGAAAGCAGAGACCATCCTGAAGGAGGTGCAATCATAGCTTTCCTCCAAGAGCTAGGACCTTGATACCGCCAACGGCGCCATTTCTGACACGAAGGCCAGGCTTGGATCCTTGGAGATGGAAATTGAGTCTGTCGGTGCTTGTGAGAAGTTGTTGATGGCAAATCTAAACAAGGCAGGACTCTCAAGAAGGACGCGGAAGAGAAGCTTGAGAATCAAATCTAGCGGTGTGACCTATGGATCAAGAACCTGGTTGACATCGCCGAGCGTCACTGTCCAGATTGCAAAGATGGATATGAAGAGCTGGGCATTCTCCGTCGGCAACCATGAAGTTCCAAGTGTCAAGATGAAGCTCTTCTTATAAGGCTTGATCAAATGGCTGAATATGTATGAAGATCACATGGCTACATGCTTCGCTGAGGAATCCAGAAAGCTTGCTCATGATGCCCTCTTCCTGGTCTTGAGCAACCTCGCTTTCCACCATCTAGACCTCAACCTCGCTGATGGCTTCAAGAGGCTTCCGTCGGGTGCTGGTACTTCCGCCACTTCGGAGAAGGCCGCCCCCTTGCTGGCAAGGTTCTCTCCATCCCAATAGTTCCCGGAGGTCGACAAGCCTAGCTTTGAACCATTCCTGCTACTGTGTTGCCCTATAATATGACACAATATGTATCTCATTTTTAGGCTCCGCACTGTTCTTGCTTTAATGCTTGTCTAAACTAATGTTTATTATGCTAATGCCTGCTATCCCTCTTGTGTTTACCCATTAGTATTCGTATAGTTAATTTCCTTTGCGTACTTTGGTTGCCCGCTAACAGCATACTTCCACTATTGCTTTGAGGAACGGGTCCTTAGCATCCAGCTGGTATGGAAACGCTGCCGGTGGGTTTTTCCTTAACTGTCCTTGACGGCGTCGCCCGCTTTGTTGAGCAGGCTCAAAACAAAGTGAGGGCGTAGAAAAATACAGCAAGGTGTCGTCATACGAAGGCCTTGCTATACGAAACATTGGTTGTCCGAAGGATAGGCGAGTGCAAGTTCTGAAAGAAGTTAATTAGCAGGCCAACTTAGCTTTTGTATGTGCTCCCCTCCTACCGGAAGCATAGCATCTTCTCTTCCACCTGTAATTCCCCTCCTATCCATGTCTCCTGGGGAGACCGTGTTCACATATATATTTTCATTCTGCAAAGATAAAGAATGGAAAGGAACACAAGGGAAGGACTAGGCAGTCCATTAGCTACGCACCCAGCCCCGGCAAGAGCTGGGGGAATCAGCAAATATGCTTGCAACTAATGATATATGGTGGAAAAAGGGGAAGGATCGGCCCCTCACTCCATTTCTTTCACTTCCAATGATCCCTCAGCGGCTGGCGCGAAGAACACGCTGGCGTAAAAGGCCCTGTCGGGGTACGCTTTACGGGGTGTGAATCAATGGATTAACACCGGCGCTCAACTAAGGATTTACCCTTGGCGGGATAAATGTAGGACTGAGCTCCACGCGAGCTCATCGACGCTAGTGACATCACCACTGCTTGACTCGATCATTGGCGAGTGAGAAGGGGGGCAATCACGCAATGTTTTTCTTGTTTGTCCGTCCAAACGACACCTTTTGGAGTCGAACATGCTCTGATAGGAGACCGTGATGAGGGCGACACGTGTACAAGTGTGCAAGGGTCCGAATCCTTTGCTAGGTTGCCTCGGACCACCTTTTATAGCTCAAGGGGTAACCACAGTGGCAAAACAGTCTTTATCTAGTGATTAGATAGCTAACAATGCTATCATACCTAACTCTGACAATTAGGACAAAGTGCATTAAATGCACTGCTAGGTGCCGTGCTGAGGGTGAAGCCTGGCAAGCGTGTCATGCCGCTTAATCATCTTCTACTTATCTATTCGACACGCCTCTAGACGGGTGTCACATGAGACTAATGTGTCTTCCAATGGACTGCCACTTGCTTGGTGTAAGGCACTTTATCACTTGGGGGCTCGACACCACATTGATAAGTGATTTGTGTTGTAGTGCGATGGAGCGGTGGTGCCTTGGCGGGAATCCTCGCCTTTGGCGAACGTGGCAAGCCTGTCGGGGAAATCTTGGACTTGCCCCTGGGGCAGCCTCGACCCGAGCAGGCTCTCCTGCTTGGCAAGGGAGGCCTTCCCAAGGTGATCCTTCTCCTGTCTTGTTTGTCTTGGTCTTCTTGATCTACTCGCTGATCTCACAAAGAGCGGTCCTTCTTGCTTGGTCTTGTTTCGTATGTTGGTGTAGCCACTCCTTCACCAAGCCTTGGCTGCCGGGGCGGAGGCTCTTCGTTCGTGCACAAGTTTGGGGGAATAAACACCCCTATTTGTGTGCCCCAAAAATAAGTGAAGCATTAGAGTTCAACAATTTCTATAAAATAAAGCCACTGTCGTGCTCTAAAAAGATATAAGTGAAGCACAAGAGTAAACTGGCTAGCTCAAAAGATATAAGTTAAGCACATAGAGTATTCTAATAAATTCATGATTAAAGAGTGTCCCTTCTAAAAAGGTGTGTACAAAAATGATGATTTTGGTAAACTAAAAATCAAAGGCTGATATCATACAAGACGCTCCAAGCAAAACACATATCACGTGGTGAATAAAAATATAGCCTCAAGTAAATTTACCAATGGATTGAAGACGAAAGAGGGGATGCCATCTGGGGCATCCCCAAGCTTAGATGCTTGGTTGTCCTTGAATATTACCTTGGGGTGCCTTGGTAATCCCCAAGCTTAGGCTCTTGCCACACCTTATTCCATAGTCCATCAAATCTCTACCCAAAACTTGAAAACTTCACTACAAATTCATGAGATCCATTAGTATAATAAAATAAATCACCAATTTAGGTATTGTTGTGAACTCATTCTAAATTTATATTGGTGTTACTAGAAAAAAGAGCCCGTGCGTTGCAACGGAAGAAAAAAATACCAAACACCCTAACCCAATAAATTAAATTAGTGACGTTGCAATAATTTATATACCAGAAAATGTGTAATCAAAAGAATAATTTATAAACTACTATAGATCTCACAAAAAAAATTTATAAGTTGGATGTGAAACATATTTTTCGAGTTCGCCGTGTGTGCCATAACTCCCTCCTAGCTAGTGTGTCGGGCAAAACAGGACGCGAGCAAGATGCACTGTTGTCGCACTTTCTCTACTCTTCATTCCTCCTCTCTCCTCCTTATCTCACGAACGACATCGACGACAACCAGATTTGAGGTATATGTGATGGTCAGCAAGTACCGACAGTGGCGGAGCCCGGAAAACTTAATCAATGGGGACAGCTGATGTTAAATCATGTTGGGGAGGGCCAAAGTGAACAAAATCACCATAAAACACAATATTAGCAGCAGATAATCACTCGTGTAGTGGAAAACCCTACATGTTGGCCTCGGCCGGGGCCCCTGCTGGCACCCCCACTACCTCAGCCATTGAGTACCCGTGAGCCCCAAATATCTTCTACTTAAAATAGTATTTATTAACAATGTTTCACTCACTTTTAATTAGTCTATCTGATAATGTATTTGTAGGGTGTGGTAGGAATGAATTAAACCGGAATTAGCAGCGCCTGGACTTTTCTCTTTGACCAGCGTGGTAGGCACTCTCCAGTCCCTCTCAACGGCCGATGCTTCAAGTCCTCCCCACGGCCGCTGTTGCTTCAAGGCCTTCCCGTAGCTTTCGATCCAGATCGGATCGAGGTCACACACCACCACCCAAACCAAAGCCTTCCCCAAGCATCTCCCCCTCCTTCCCCTCCACGCGTTCACCCACAACATGTTGAAGCTTGTTGTCTCCATCTGTGGCGACATGGAGATGCGAGGCCGTAGAGGCTGCGTTGGGCAGGCTGAAGCTCCTCGAAGACAGCGACCTGGCCGGGCGGCGCGATCGCTCCGCGGGAGCTAAAGCAGCCGGCTTAACTCTTCAAGTTGCATCGTGCACGTCCCAAATTATAGAACTCCACGTAAGGTACAGTGTGATCATGTGAATCCCTGACGACGCTCCTCCAAATCTGTTACTTTCCAGCTGGGAACAATCAAATCGATCAGCATGTTGTATCTTGTATGTGCGTACCCGGTGAACTCGCCTAGATTGGAACATACCCAATAATAAACCGGCATTGAAGTTGCGATGGAGGGAACCAGAGCACCCAGTGAGGGAATCATGGTCCAGGAGGAGCGGACGGACTGGTCGCAGACCTCGTATGGCCATCGTCTGCGGCAGAGCCACCAGTCACCAACAATGGCAGCGGCCGAGCCACCCCCTGTAGGAAGAGAAGGAACATGGATGGGGTAGTGCATATGGACCAAGATAAAAGGTCTCGCTGACCTTGACGCCATGCCCGTCGTCGGGAAGTCCGTCATCACCGCAAGGACAAAGATGGAGACGCCTCCGGAGCCAGAATCCTGCAGCCGATGCTGCTATGGATCGATGCATCTTCTTTTTCCTGTGCAAGCCTAGGGTCAGCTCGAACCGGGTGGTCGACGACTTGGAATAAAATCGGATCAGAGAAGGGGATTACGTCCTATATTTGGAAGGTGTCGCAGTGTCGGACACATGAACGCTAGGTTCCATGAACGCTAGGTACCTGGCTTCTGGCTGCACCTGTCATCGCGAGGAGAAAATCTTGGAAATTAGTCTACTTTTATGGTGTCTGTTAGAGGATTGGTTATTTTTTTTAGTTGGAGAGAGGATCGGTTCCTGAGAGTTGTATATAGGATAAATTTCTCGTTTGCGTGACTGCTTCAGACTACCAAAGCAACGTGTGTTTGTATCCCCTCGCTTCCCTAATTTTTATCTATTATATTTTTCGAGGATTCTAGACTGCGGGTTTATATGGAGTTATGGACCAAAAAGTCAGAGGTTTTTCTATAGATTAGTACCACCTCGCTTATATGTTTTAAATTCAAACTGAAAGCGTAAATTCACGGAAAGAAGCGTATTGTGACGGTGAACCCACGGAGTCAATCCGTGCTTTATTATTAGGGATAGATATCTAATGTATTCCAACTTTTTCATTGTTCATACCCCCCGATACTACCCATTGATTCATGAAAATAAGCAAACAACACATAGAAAACAGAATCTGTCAAAAACAAAATAGTCTGTAGTAATCTGGAACCTTCGTATACTTCAGTAACTCCAAAAATTCTGAAAAATTAGGAAACTTTAAGCAATTTGTATATAAATCTTGTGTAAAAAATTCTGGGATTTATCATGTTCCAGTAGCTCAGATCAATTCTGTTACTGGGCGCAAAAAATTCTGGTTTTCAGCAAGATCAAATCAACTATCACCATAGACCATCCCAAAGGTCTTACTTGGCTCAAACACTAATTAAAACACCAAAACACAATTACTATAGAGGTAATAATGTGTATTTTTCTAAAAACAAAAAGGAAAAATATTGGTTTGACTCCTAACAAGCGCTTTTCTTTAAAGCCTTTTAGCTAGGCATTGAGATTTCGATGATGCTCGCATGAAAGATAATAATTGAAACACAAAGAGAGCATCATAAAACATGTGACAAACAAATTTAAGTCTAACATGCTTCCTATGCGTAGGAATTTTATAAGCAAACAAATTATCAACACAAGCAAAAAATAGCATATGCAAGGAACAAGAAAGAAACAATAGCAATCTCAACATAATGAGAGGTAATTTAGTGACATGAAAATTTCTACATCCATATATTCGTCTCTCATAATAATTACATGTAGGATCATAATCAAATTCAACAATATAGCTATCACATAACATAATCTCTACACGATCCGCATGATGCAAAGTTGCACTCTTCCTATATAGTGGGATTATCATCAACTAAAGTCATGACCTCTCCAAGCCCACTTTTGTTAAAAATTTCATAAGATTGATCATTCTCCATAGTAGTGGGATCATTATTACCTAGAGTTCTCACTCTTCCAAACCCACTTTCAATATTATTGCGAACACTATTATTAATATCATATTCATCATGAGGCTTAAATAAATTTTCAAGATCGTAGGAAGAATCACCCCAATCTTGATCATTACAATAAGTAGTGGACATAGGAAAATTAGCATCCCCAAGGTTAGGGTTTTGCATATTATTAGCACAGTAGACATTAATAGAATTTATAATAACATTGTTGCAATCATGCTTTTCATTCAAGGAGCTATCGTGAATCACTTCATAAATTTCTTCTTTTAATACTTCATCACAATTTTTAGATTCACGAATTTCAAGCAAAACTTCATGAAGATAATCTAGTGCACTCAACTCACTAGCAATTGATTCATGATAATTGGATATTTTAAAAAGATTAGCAAGTGGATGAGAATCCATAAACTGTTTGCTTTCCAATTTTCAATAAACACACAATTATACCAAGCGAACGAGCAAACAAACCAAGTAATACATAAAGGCAAACGAAAAGACGAAAGGAAAGAAGGCAAATAAAAAGGCAAGTATTTTTGTATTTTTTTTCTAAAAATGTTTTAGAAGTGGGGGAGAGGAAAACGAGAGGCAAATGGCAAGAGATGAGAGCTTATGATGGGTACTTGGTAGGCTTGATGTACAACCCCCCGGGCAACGGCGCCAAAAATTCTTCCTACTACTTCTTGAGCTTGCGTTGATTTTTCCCTTGAAGAGGAAAGCGTGATGCAGCAAAGTAGAGATAAGTATTTCCCTCAGTTAAGAACCAAGGTATCAATCCAGTAGGAGGCACAAGCAAGTATCCAATATATGCACCTGCACAAACTAACGAACACTTGCACACAATGCGAGAATGGGGTCATGAACAAGAGTGAGATCTAATAGAGGTAGGTACAAAAGATAAATAAAAGAGCAAACTAAAGTAAATATAAATAAATTGCAGAAAGGTATTTTTTGTTTTTTGGGTTTATAGATATGAAAATATATGATGGAAAATAGACCCGGGAGCCATAGGTTTCGCTAGAGACTTCTCTCTTGAAAGAAAACATAAGGTGGGTAAACAAACTATTGTTGAGCAATTAACAGAAAAGCACAACGTTATGATGATATCTAAGGCAATGATCATGAATATAGGCATCAGGTCCGTGACAACTAGACAGACTCCTGCCTGCATCTACTACTATTACTTCACACATCGACCGCTATCCAACGTGCATCTCGAGTATTAGGTTCATAAGAATGGAGTAACACTTTAAGTAAGATGACATGATGTAGAGGGATAAACTAAAGCAATATGATGTAAACCCATCTTTTTATCCTTGATGGCAACAATACAGTATGTGCCTCGCTACCCCTACTATGTCAATAGGTGAGGACACAGCAAGATCGAATCCCACCTGAGGTGCGCCCTAGAGGCTTGTGGCCTCCTCGGGACTCTTCTGGCCTCTCTTCAAGTCAGGTAGGTGTCCTCTAGTCCAAGAAAAATCATTGTAAAGTTTTTTTTCCATTTGGACTCCGTTTGATATTCCTTTTCTGTAGAAGTCAAAAACAAGGAAAAAACAAAACTGGCACTGGGCTCTAGGTTAATAGGTTAGTCCCAAAAACATCATGTCAAGAAGCAAAACCTTAGGCTCAACCGAGGCTAACCAATAATTGTTGATGAAGAAAGGTGGGATGTTGATGGTAGCTGGAACTACGTCGGTATTTCCCTGGAGAGGGAGGGATGATGTAGCACAGCGACAGTAGGTATTTCCCTCAGTTATGAAACCAAGGTAACGAACCAGTAGGAGAACCAAGCAACACAACGTAAGCAGCACCTGCACACAAATAACAACACATCGCAACCCGACGTGTTAAAGGGGTTGTCAATCCCTTCCGTGGTACGACGCCTCAAGATAGGCAAACAGACGTGAGGTAAATTGTAGTAGATTGATAGATCGAACGCCAAATAAAATAAATAAAGATAAAACACAGCAAAGTATTTTGTATTTTTTGGTCTAATAGATCTAAATAAAAATGCAAAGGAAAAGTAGATCGCAAGGCAAATATATGAGAAGGACGACCCGGGGGCCGTAGGTTTCACTAGTGGCTTCTCTCGAGAAAAATAGCAAACGGTGGGTAAACAAATTACTATTGGGTAATTGATAGAACTTCAAACAATTATGACTATATCCAGGCAATGATCATTACATAGGCATCACGTCCCAGATTAGTAGACCGAGTCCTGCCTGCATCTACTACTATTACTCCACACATCGGCCGCTATTCAGCATGCATCTAGTGTATTAAGTTCATGGAAGTAGACAAGATCCGTTTATCTATATGGTTCCCTTTCTGTCACTGGGATCAAGCACCGTAAGATGAAACCCACTACCAGGCACCTCTTCCCATTGCAAGATAAATAGATCAAGTTGGCCCAACAAAACCCAAATATCAGAGAAGAAATACGAGCCTATAAGAGATCATGCATATAAGAGATCAAAGAAACTCAAATAACTTTCATGGCTATAAAAAGATATGACTGGTCATCAACTCGAAGTTCATCAGATCCCAACAAACACACCGCAAAAGAGTTACATCATATGGATCTCCAAGAGGCCATTATATTGAAAATTCAGCGAGAGAGAGAAAGCCATCTAGCTACTAACTAAAGAACCGAAGGTCTACAAAGAACTACTCATGCATCATCGGAGAGGCACCAATGGAGGTGGTGAACCCCATCCGAGATGGTGTCTAGATTGGATCTGGTGGTTCTGGACTCTGTGGCAGCTGGATGGATATTTCATCGATGCCTTTAGTGTTTCTGGAATATTGTGGTATTTATAGAGCAAAGAGGCAGTCTGGGGGCCACCTGAGGTGGGCACAACCCACTAGGGCGTGCCTGGGCCTCCTGGCGCGCCCTGGTGGGTTGTGCCCCCCTCGGGGCACCCCCTGGTGCAACCAGGGCCCATTGCTTTCCTTCTGGCCCATAAAAAATCTCCGTAAAGTTTCGTGGCATTTGGAATCTGTTTGATATTGATTTTCTGCATTGTAAAAAACATGGGAAAACAACAACTAGCACTTGGCACTATGTCAATAGATTAGTACCAAAAATGATATAAAATGACTATAAATTGATTATAAAACATCCAAGATTGATAATAAAACAGCATGGAACAATCAAAAATATAGATAAGTTGGAGACGGATCATTATCCCCAAGCTTAACTCCTACTCGTCCTCGAGTAGGTAAGTGCTAAAAACAGAATTTGTGATGTGGAGTGCTGCTCATCATGTCATACCATATTCCTTTCTTTATAGCATGGACAATTGGACATTTATGTGATTCAAAGGAATAGTCTAGTTTTGACATAATAATTTAGATACTCAAGCATACCAACAAGCAACCATGTCTTTCAAAATATAAATGCTAAAAATAAGTTATCCCTAGCCCATCATGCTCAAACATTGATCCATTCATGAAACACACTCGAATATTAACTACACTCAATACTTGAGCACAATCATATTGCCTCCTAGTTTGTGCTTTTATGAGAGAAGATGGAGACTCAAATTTAAAAAAAATGCATAAAGTAAAAGAAAGGCCCTTCGCAGAGGGAAGTAGGGATTTGTAGAGGTGTCAGAGCTCAAAGCGAAAAATTAGAGATAAAAACATTTTGGGAGGCGTATCCATCCCACCAACGAAAACGACTTAGAGTTCCCAAAAGTTTCCGTGCTAGATATGCCATATGTGGTTCCCAAACAAAAAATAAAGTTTATTCCTTTTTCCACCATAACTTTCACTTTCCATGGCTAACCGTATCCACGGGTGTCCTCCATACCAACACTTTCGAAAGAATTTATTATTTGACAACATAAAGTAAATTCATTTTTCTTCATTTCAGGACTGGGCATCCCTAATACCTTTGCCTTACTCTCATGCAATGACAAGTGAATAAACACTCATCTTGAGAATAACACATCTAGCATGGAAAATATTAGCCACCCCTCACCGCTCCACGAGTGAAACAAACACAAAAAAGAGAAGTTTATTTTGAAAACTAGAGATGGCACCTACAAATTTGCTTAGAACGGCAAAAGAATACCACATATAGGTAGATATAGTGGACTCATGTGGCAAAACTGGTTTAAAGGATTTTGGATGCACAAGTAGAGGTCATACTTAGTGCAAAATGAAGGCTAGCAAAAAGATTGAGAAGCGACCAACCAAGAAACGAATAATCTCATAAGCAAGCATTAAGCATAATTAACACCGAATAATGCACCACAAGTAGGATGTAATTTTCATTGCATGATTATTGACTTTCGTGCGTGCATAGGGAATCACAAACCTTAACATCAATATTTTTACTAGAGCATAATTACCCATCAACATAACTCACATATCACATCATCATATCTCAAAACTATAACTAGGAATCAAGTTTATTTTGTCCAATGATCTTCATGACATTTTCTCTTTCTTTATCCTTCTTGGATATCTATCACTTTGGCACTAATTTTCATGTGTTGCTTTTCATAAGCTTGAATAAATATAAGTGAAGATCATGAGCATAACAAATTTTCTTTCTCTCAAAATAATTTAAGTGAAGCAAGAGAGAATTTCTTGAAAATTTTACTAACTCTGAAACAAATCTAAGTGAAGCAGGAGAGTATTTCTTCAAAATACTAAGCACACCATGCTCAAAAAGATATAAGTGAAGCACTAGAGCAAGTCCTAGCTCATAAAAGATTTAAGTGAAGCATAGAGAGCAATTCTAACAACTCATGATATAATTTTGGCTCTCTCAAATAGGTGTGTCCAGCAAGGATTGATGACTTAAAACACAAAATAAAACAAGCAAAGACACATATCATACAAGATGCTCCAAGCAAAACACATATCATGTGACGAATAAATATATAGTCTCGAGTAAAATACCGATGGTTGTTGGAAGAAAGCGGGGATGCCACTCGGGGGCATCCCCAAGCTTAGTTGGTTGCTCATTCTTGGATAATAGCTTGGGTTGCTGGGGCATCCCCAAGCTTAGTCTCTTACATCCTTCCTTCATCCATCGTAAGGTAACCCAAAACTTGAAAACTTCAATCACACAAAACTCAACAAAAACCTTCGTGAGATCCGTTAGTATAAGAATAATAAACCACTACTATAAGTGTTGTATCAAACCAATTCATTTTTTGTATTATATCTACTGTATTCCAACTTTTATATAGCAAAAACTCATCAAAGAAAACCATAGAGCCATAAAAATAAGCACACAACACAAAGAAAACAGAATCTGTCAAAACAGAACAGTCTGTAGCAATCTGAAAATTTCGAGTACTTCTGTAACTCCAAAAACTCTGAAAAATTAGGACGACCTAAGAAATTTGTATATTGATCTACTGAAATTGGAATGGGTATTTTATCGCTCTCTCGTAAAAAATTATAATTGTTTTTGTGAGCGCAAAACATTATGTTTATTCAACAAGATAAAACAACTATTGCCCAAGAAGATCCTAAAGGCTTTACTTGGCACAAACACTAATTAAAACACAAAAAGCACAATCATAACAGTAGCATAATTGTGCAAACACTCAAGAACAGGAAGCTAAAAGCAAAAATAAATTTTATTCATTGGGTTGCCTCCCAACAAGCGTTATTGTTTCACGCCCCTAGCTAGGCATAATATTTCAATGATGCTCACACGAAAGATAATAATTGAAACACAAAGAGAGCATTATGAAACATGTGAGAAACACATTTAATTCGAACATACTTCCTATGCATAGGAATTTTATAGGAAAACAAATTGTCAAGACAAGAAATATCTAGCATACGCAAAGGAGATGAATAAAACATTGAGAATCTCAACATAACGAGAGGAAATTTAATAACATGAAAGTTTCCACAACCATATTTTCCTATCTCATCATAATTATATGTAGGATCATAATCGTAATCAAATTCAATAATATAGCTGTCATATAAAATTTTTTCTTCACGGTCCACATGCATACAGAGTTGACAATCTTCCAAAATAGTGGGATCATCAAATAAAGTCATGACCTCTCCACACCCACTTTCAATATTATCACAAGCATATTCATCATGAGGTTTAAATAAATTTTCAAGATCATAAGAATCATTATCGCCCCAATCATGATCATTGCACAAAGTATTGGACATTGCAAAACAAGCATCCCCAAGCTCGGGGTTTTGCATATTATTAACACAATTGACATTAATAGAATTTATAGTAAAATTATTGCAATCATGTTTTTATTCAAGGAGCTATCATGAATCACTTCATAAATTTCTTCATTACAATTTCCAGATTCACGATTCTCAAGCAAAACTTCACAAAGATAATATAGTGCACTCAACTCACTAGCAATTGGTTCATCAAGATTGGATCTTTTAAAAAGATTAGAAAGTGGATGGGGATCCATATCGATAGATTTTTAGCAAGCGAAGATGCAAGCATATGGAAGGCACAAGGAAACACAAGCAAACATGAGATCTGACGAGAAAAAGGCCAACGAAGAAGACGACGAATAAAATGGTAAATGTTTCTGAAGTGAGGGAGAGGGAAACAAGAGGAAAATGGCAAATAATGTAAATTGCGAGGAGATCCGATTTGTGATTAGGAACCTGGTTATGTTGAAGATCCTCCCCGACAACGGTGCCAGAAATTCTCCTTGATGTAGAGAGGGAGGGATGATGTAGCACAACGACGGTAGGTATTTCCCTCAGTTATGAAACCAAGGTATCGAACCAGTAGGAGAACCAAGCAACACAACGTAACCAGCACCTGCACACAAATAACAACACCTCGCAACCCGATGTGTTAAAGGGGTTATCAATCCCTTCCAGGTTACGGCACCTCAAGATAGGCAAACGGACATGAGGTAAATTGTAGTAGATTGATAGATCGAACGCCAAATAAAATAAATAAAGGTAAAACGCAGCAAGTTATTTTCGTATTTTTTTGGTTTAATAGATCTGAATAAAAATGCAAAGGAAAAGTAGATCGCATGGCATATATATGAGAAAGAAGACCCGATGGCCGTAGGTTTCACTAATGGCTTCTCTCGAGAAAAATAGCAAACGGTGGGTAAACAAATTAATATTGGGAAATTGATAGAACTACAAATAATTATGATGATATCCAGGCAATGGTCATTACATAGGCATCACGTCCAAGATTAGTAGAGCAACTCATGCCTGCATCTACTACTATTACTCCACACATTGACCGCTATCCAGCATGCATCTAATGTATTAAGTTCATGGAAAAACGGAGTAATGCAATAAGAACGATGACATGATGTAGACAAGATCCGGTTATATGGCGGTAGATATAGATCTCGTCTTTTTATCCCTAGTAGCAACGATACATACGTGTCGGTTCCCTTTCTGTCACTGGGATCAAGCATCGTAAGATCAAACCCACTACTAGGTACCTCTTCCCATTGCAAGATATATAGATCAAGTTGGCAAAACAAAACCCAAATATCAGAGAAGAAATACGAGGCTATAAGAGATCGTGTATATAAGAGATCAAAGAAACTAAAACAACTTTCGTGGATATAAAAAGATATGACTAATCAAAAACTCGAAGTTCATCAGATCCCAACAAACACACCGCAAAAGAGTTACATCATATGGATCTCCAAGAAACCATTGTATTGAGAATTCATTGAGAGAGAGAAAACCCATCTAGCTACTAACTAAGGACCCGAAGGTCTACAAAGAACTACTCATGCATCATCGGAGAGGCACCAATGGAGGTGGTGAACCCCATCCGAGATGGTGTCTAGATTGGATCTGGTGGTTCTGGACTCTACGGCGGCTGGATGAATATTTTGTCGAGGCCTTTAGGGTTTCTGGAATATTGTGGTATTTATAGAGCAAAGAGGCAGTCCGGGGGGCACCCGAGGTGGGCACAACCCACCAGGGCGCGCCTGGGCCTCCTGGCGCGCCCTGGTGGGTTGTGCCCCCTTGGGGCACCCCCAGGTGCAACTAGGGCCCATTGCCTTCCTTTTGGCCCATAAAAAATCTCTGTAATGTTTCGTGGCATTTGGACTCCATTTGATATTGATTTTATGTGATGTAAAAAACATTGAAAAAATAGCAACTGGCACTTGGCACTATGTCAATAGTTTAGTACCAAAAATGATATAAAATTACTATAAAATGATTATAAAACATCCAAGATTGATAATAGAACATCATGGAATAATTAATCAAAAATTATAGATACGTTGGAGACGTATCACATGTCTATCGGGGCATGCCCAAGCTTAGATGGTTGAGACTTATTGGAATATTATCTTGGGATGCCTTGGGCATCCCCAAGCTTGAGATTTTGTGCCTCCTTAATTTCTTTTACATCACGGTTTCCCTAAATCTTAAAAACTTCATCCACACAAAACTCAACATGAACTTGTGAGATAAATTAGTATAAATCAATGCAATAACCTTATCATTCTCTACTGTTGCAAATCAATTTATTATTTAACATTGTATACTAAATGCCTCTGCATATTTAATACTCCTATCCTAAAATAGAATATTTAAACAAGCAAACATATGCAAACAATGCAAACATAATAGCAATCTGTCTAAACAGGACATTCTATAAAGAATGCAAGAAGATTCATACTTCTCTAACTCCAAAATTTCTAAAAACATACTACACTGTATAAATTTTGTTGTAGCCTATTGTGTAAAAATTTCAACATTTTATCACATTATGACTTTCCATAAGAATTCAGACAATGATAGAAAACTTTTTGTTTTCAAACAACAACATATAGACTTGAAAAATAAGCTTGGTAAAGGCTATACTTGACATTTTTATTGAAAAGAAAGATGAAAAACATTACTCTAAACAATAGCAAGCAAATCCTAATAAAATAAAATGAAGCTCCAAGCAAAACACATATCATGTGACGGGTAAAAATATAGCTCCAAGTGAGGTTACCAATAGTGTTGGAGACGAAAGAGGGGATGCCTTCTGGGGCATCCCTAAGCTTAGTTGCTTCGGTCTTCCTAGAATATTACCTTGGGGTGACTTTGGCATCCCCAATCTTAGGTTCCTGTCACTCCTTGTTCTCCTCATATCGATATCTCACCCAAAACTTGAAAACTTCAATAACACAAAACTTAACGGAACTTCGTGAGATAGATTTGTATGATAAAGACAAATCGTTCACTTTGGTGCTTTCAAGATAACGCTCATAATTGTTCTCACACAATGCCTGCTGTTACCTACAATTTATAAAATTTATATTGACCAATATAAGATATATAAACTATAAAACAAGCAAACTATGCATTGAAAACAGAATATGTCAAAAACAGAACAGTCTGTAATGATCTGAACAATGACCATACTTCTGTTACTCCAAAAACTCTGTAAAAATTAGGATAACGTAGGAAATTTGTATGCTAATCATATGTAAAAATTTGTAATTTTTTGACACTCCCATGATTTTATCAATTTTGTTACAAGCTACAAAAGTTTCTGTTTTTCCATAGAATCAAGTCAACTATCATCCACACTATCCCAAAGGCTTTACTTGGTACTTTATTGAAGCAAAGGCTATAAAACATGATTAACACAGTAGCTTAGTCATGTGAACACACAAAAACAATAGGGTAAGTATTGGGTTGTCTCCCAATAAGCTCTTTTCTTTAATGCCTTTTTAGCTAGGCATGATGATTTCAATGATGCCCACATAAAAGATAAGAATTGAAACATAATGGGAGCATCACAAAACACATGGCAAGCACACTTAAGCCTACTCACTTCCTATGCATAGGGATTTTGTGAGGAAATAACTTTTGGGGGCAAGAATCAACTAGCATAGGAAGGCAAAACATGCATAACTTCAAAACTTTCAACACATAGAGAGGAAATTTGATATTATTGAGATATGTAGAAGCATATATTCCTCTCTCATAATAATTTTGAGTAGCATCACGAATGAATTCAATAACATAGCCATCACATAAGGCATTCTTTTCATGATACATATGCATATAAATTTTACTACTCTCCACATAAGCAAATTTATTCTCATGAATAGTTGTGGGAGCAAACTCAACAAAATAACTATCATGAGAGACTTGATTGCCATAATCAAATTGAAAATACAATCATGATGAATGGTTCCATAGTTATAATTAATTGTTTTCACACACATGTCATCACCATAATCATCATAGATAGGAACTTTGTTGTCATAATCAATTGAAACCTCTTCCAAAATAGTGGATTCATCATTAAATAAAGTCATGACCTCTCCAAATCCACTTTCATAATTATTACAATAAGATTCAACACCCTCCAAATAGTGGGATCATTAGTACCTAGATTTGACACTCTTCCAAACCCACTTTCATCGGTATAATCATCATAAATAGGAGGCATGTTATCATCATAATAATTTTTCTCATCAAAACTTGGGGGACTAAACATATCGTCGTCATCAAATATATCATCCCCAAGCTTATGTCTTTGCATATCATTAGCATCATGATATTCATAGCAAGCATACTTACAACATTGCGATCATGCTCATCATTCAAAGATGCCAAACCTTTTATTGAATTCTTCTTCTATCAATTTAGCACAATTTTCCTTTCCATCATTTTCAAGAAAGACGTGATGAAGACGAATAATATGAGGCAACCTCAATACCATTTTTTGTAGTTTTTTTCTATAAAACAAACTAGTGATAAAACTCAAAACTAAAAGATTCGATTGCAAGATATAAAGATATACCTTCAAGTACTCACCTCCCCGGCAACGGCTCCAGAAAAGAGCTTGATGTCTACTACACAACTTTATTCTTGTAGACTCGTGTTGGGCCTCCAAGCTCAGAGTTTTGTAGGATAGTAGCAATTTTCCCTTAAGTGGATGACCTAAGGTTTATCAATCCGTGAGAGGTGTAGGATGAAGATGGTCTCTCTCAAACAACTTTGCAACCAAATACAAGAAATCTCTTGTGTCCCCAACACACCGATACAATAGAAGATTGTATAGGTGCACTAGTTCGGCGAAGAGATGGTGATACAAGTGTAGTATGGATAGTAGATATAGGTTTTTGTAATCTGAAAATAAAAAACAACAAGGTAGCAAGTGATAAAACAGAGCACAAACAGTGTTGCAATGCTTGAAAACTAGTCCTAGGGTTCATGCTTTCACTAGTGCAATCTCTCAATAGTGCTAACCCTAGTACAACGAGGTGCTATACAAATGGTTTTTAACCCGTTTCCGCGACGACATTTGGAACCGTCACCTAGTGAGTGTGGGCGGTAGGGGGGTCGTTTCCACATGATCCAGAAACTGTCGAGGATATGGCCCTCCTAGCACACACGCTCGGCAAAATGAGTTCATGTGCGACCGGCGTGCGCTCAAACACGGAAATATGTATAGTAGAGCCAAAAAAATACAATTATACAGGTGAAATTGTTTCCGGTCGCAAGTACATCCCACACAGTCAGTCCCCGCAAAGGAAGAAGACGGCGAATAAAACGGTAAATGTTTGTGAAGTGAGGGAGAGGAAAATGAGAGGCAAATGGCAAATAATGTTAATTGCGAGGAGATGCAATTTATGATTAGGAACCTAGTTATGTTAAAGATCCTCCCCGACAACGGCGCCAGAAATTCTCCTTGATGGTAGCTAGAACTACGTCGGTATTTCCCTGGAGAGGGAGGGATGATGTAGCACAGCGACGATAGGTATTTCCCTTAGTTATGAAACCAAGGTATCGAACCAGTAGGAGAACCAAGCAACACAATGTAAGCAGCGCCTGCACACAAATAACAACACCTCGCAACCCGACGTGTTAAAGGGGTTATCAATCCCTTCCGGGGTACGGTGCCTCAAGATAGGCAAACAGACGTGAGGTAAATTGTAGTAGATTGATAGATCGAACGCCAAATAAAATAAATAAAGATAAAACGCAGCTAGTTATTCGTATTTTTTGGTTTAATAGATCTGAATAAAAATGCAACGGAAAAGTAGATCGCAAGGCAAATATATGAGAAAGAAGACCCGGTGGCCGTAGGTTTCACTAGTGGCTTCTCTCGAGAAAAATACAAACAGTGGGTAAACAAATTACTGTGGGGCAATTGATAGAACTTCAAATAATTATGATGATATCCAGGCAATGATCATTACATTGGCATCACGTCGAAGATTAGTATACCAACTCATGCCTGCATCTACTACTATTACTCCACACATTGACCGCTATCTAACATGCATCTAGTGTACTAAGTTCATGGAAAAACGGAGTAATGCAATAAGAACGATGACATGATGTAGACAAGATCTGTTTATCTATATGGCGGTAGATATAGATCTCGTCTCTTTATCCCTAGTAGCAACGATACATATGTGTCGGTTCCCTTTCTGTCACTGGGATCAAGCACCGTAAGATCGAACCAACTACCGGGCACCTCTTCCTATTGCAAGATAAATAGATCAAGTTGGCCAAACAAAACCCAAATATCAGAGAAGAAATACGAGGATATAAGAGATCGTGCATATAAGAGATCAAAGAAACTCAAATAACTTTCATGGATATAAAAAGATATGACTAATCAGAAACTCGAAGTTCATCAGATCCCAACATGCACACCGGAAAAGAGTTACATCATATGGATCTCCAAGAAACCATTGTATTGATAATTCAGCGAGAGAGAGAAAAGCCATCTAGCTACTAACTACGGACCCAAAGGTCTACAAAGAACTACTCATGTGTAACGCCCTCGATGCGGCTATATCTCCCACGTGTCGAAGCACGACTTAGAGGCATAACCACATTGAAAGAAATGTCGCAAGAGAGGTAATCTTCACACAACCCATGTAATACATAAGGGAAAGAGATACATAGTTGGCTTACAATCGCCACTTCACACAATTACATGAATAAAGCATTACATCAAACGGATACAATCAAGGTCCGACTACGGAACCAAAATAAAAGAAGAACCCCAAATGCGACAAGGTCCCCGATCGACCCCAACTGGGTCCCACTACTGATCAACTGGAAGCGGAACAACATAAAGGACAAGATCTTCATCAAGATCCTCCTTGAGCTTGGTTGCGTCACCTGCACGGACTCATCGGCACCTCAAGCTGGTTTTGGAAGTATCTGTGAGCCACGGGGACTCAGCAATCTCGCACCCTCGTGATCAAGACTATTTAAGCTTATGGGTAAGGTAAAGGTATGAGGTGGAGCTGCAGCAAGCGACTAGCGTATATGGTGGCTAACATATGCAAATGAGAGCGAGAAGAGAAGGCAAAGCACGGTCGATAAAAGTATGATCAAGAAGTGATCCTATAGAAACCTACGTCAAGTATAACTCCAACACCATGTTCACTTCCCGGACTCCGCCGGAAAGAGACCATCACGGTTACACACGCGGTTGATGCATTTTAATTAAGGTCAACTTCAGGTTTTCTACAACCGGACATTAACGAATTCCCATCTGCCCATAACTGTGGGCACGGCTTTCGAAAGCTCAAATCCCTGCAGGGGTGTCCCAACTTAGCCCATGACAAGCTCTCACGGTCAACGAAGGAATATAACTCCTCCCGAGACATTCCGGTCAGACTCGATATCCCGGTTCTACAAGACATCCTCGACAATGGTAAAACAAATCCAGCAAAGCCGCCCGATGCGCCGACATCCTGATGGGAGCTGCACATATCTCGTTCTCAGGGCAACACCGGATAGGTCAAGCTACGAGTAAAACCAGCCCTCAAGTTTCCCCGAGGTGGCACCGCAGGCTGCCCATTTCGGACCAACACTTAGACAAGCACTGGCCCGGGGGGGCTTAAAATAAAGATGACCCTCAGGATGCGCGACTCCCAAGGGAAAAAGGCTAGGTGGCGAATGGTAAAACCAAGGTTGGGCCTTGCTGGAGGAGTTTTATTCAAAGCAAACTGTCAAGGGGTTCCCATTATAACCCAACCGCGTGAGGAATGGAAAATCCGAGAACATAACACCGATATGACGGAAAGTAGGGCGGCAAGAGTGGAACAAAACACCAGGCATAAGGCCGAGCCTTCCACCCTTTACCAAGTATATAGATGCATTAATTAAATAAGATATATTGTGATATCCCAACAAGTAAACATGTTCCAACAAGGAACAACATCTCCATGTTCCAACGAGGAACAAACTTCAATCTTCACCTGCAACTAACAACGCTATAAGAGGGGCTGAGCAAAGCGGTAACATAGCCAATCAACGGTTTGCTAGGACAAGGTGGGTTAGAGGCTTGGTTCAACAATATGGGAGGCTTGATAAGCAAGTGGTAGGTATCGCAGCATAGGCATAGTAAAGGAGCGAGCAACTAAGCAAGCAAAGATAGAAGTGATTTCGAGGGTATGATCATCTTGCCTGAAATCCCCAAGGAAGAAGAACGAGTCCATGAAGAAGACAAATGGACGTAGAAGAACGGGTCCTCACAACGCGACGTTATCGGAACCAACCCAAAGAAGCAAACACCGGAATGAAGCACGCAACATAGTAAACAACCAACACATGAACATGGGATGATATGCGGGATGCGGTATGCGATGCATATGCATGATTTGACAAGGAATGATAGGATCTGGCCTCAACATGGAAATCCAAGTGTGCCACTGTAAAGATGAGATGAAATCGCTCGAAAACGATATAAATAACGCCGGAATCGGAGTTACGGTTTGGAAATGGCAAGCAATTCAAATATGGCACCGGTCTGCGATTTACAGCAAGTAGCCATCTAAATGCAAAAAGATGAACATGCTACAGCACTCAAACATGGCAACAAAATACATGGCAGGGATGCATTCAAGATGCTTAACAAAAATCTAGCACTGAGCTACAGCCAAATCATCCATTAACAGGTTCAAACAAGCATGGCAAAAATGCATATGGTAAACAGATTTCAGACTTAGTGTAATTAACACAAGCCTGGAATTTCAGATCAGATAGCACTCTTTGGAGCATGAAAACTATATGCTACAGGACCTGAACATGGCAAAATAAAGCATGGCATGGAGCTACTCAAAGATCTTAACAAAAGTCCCTTAGTGACCTTGAGCCAAAAGGGATCAGAAAATACAATTGCAAACATATGAACATGGCAAAAACATAATCAGATCACAGACTTAGTGAAAAACTGGAGCATGCAAATCAGATATCAAGTAGGCATGTTAACGAGCTCGATGCACTCACTACAGAGCAAGTCATGACAATCTAAGCATACACCCATCAAGAATACACATTATACAAGCTAGACATGGCAAGAACAATAACATGGCATGCACGGATCGACTATAACATCCTCGGCAAAATCGCTAATAAGTAGACAATCTGCCCAGATTCACGAAATAGCAAAAGTAGAGCTCGATTGACTCAAGCTAGGGTGCTCCATAATTGCAAACAAAGACATGGATGGATAGAGCACTACAATATTAACAAAACATCCTTACTGATCATCCTCAAAAGAGGCACGGATCACTAGGAAACAACATGAACATATGACCATATGAGATAAACAGCTCAAGGACTTAGTGGAAATGCTAAGTCCCTGAAATCAGCATTACCAAGTGCCTCACTTTGCAAGCTTGTGCTAGTCACCACACATCACAAAAATACATGGGTTGCACCTCTGGAAAGATGGCAAAACCCTTAACAAAACATATGTAGAGCTCAGGGGCATATCATGCACACAATAATCATGGCAAAAATGACAAATAGCTAAATGGAGCAGCAGATCTGACAATTATCTCAAGTAGCACTCCTCTAACAGCATTTCGGGCATCAAGATGAATTCAAATGAAAACGATGCAATGAGATGAAATGATGTACTCTCTGAGACGAACATTTTGATATGTTATATGCATGAATCAGAGCTACGGATGCAAAGTTACAATGTGATGAACATGGGCATATGGATCTGGGAATTTCGGGGACTTAGTGAAATATACCTCCGCGAAAGTCAACGCGGGACGGAGAGATCCGGAATGGAGACGGTGTTTGGATGGAGGGACTGGTGGATCTCATCCATGTTCTCCGGATCTGACCGGAGAGGAACTCCGGCGAGACGAACTCCGGCGAGGGGGGTGGGGAGCTGATGCACCGGCGAGGCCCGACGAAGGGCGCGGCGGCGCCAGAGCGCGGGTTGCCGGCGAGGGGCGACTCCGGCCGAGGAAGGGTGGCGGTGCACGGCCGGTGAGGAGGAGCGGGCCGGCCGTGGCAGAGCTCGGCTCCGGCCGGCGAGGAACGGCGTCGGGCGTCACTAGTGGGCGCGGTGCGCGGCAGGGACGACGAGGCCGCGGTGCGGTCGGGCGACACCAGGCGGGATGGGGCGGCGGCGCAGCGAGAAGAGCGGGAGGCGCAGCGGTGTGCTCCGGTGGCGGAGCACTCCGGCGATCACCGGATCCGGCGAGGAAGGGGACGAACGGTCAGGCGGCGGCGCGGATCTTCACCGCTGCGCCTCCCGCTCTATCTCCCACATGTCGAAGCACGACTTAGAGGCATAACCGCATTGAAAGCAATGTCGCAAGAGAGGTAATCTTCACACAACCCATGTAATACATAAGGGAAAGAGATACATAGTTGGCTTACAATCGCCACTTCACACAATTACATGAATAAAGCATTACATCAAACAGATACAATCAAAGTCCAACTACGGAACCAAAATAAAAGAAGAACCCCAAATGCGACAAGGTCCCCGATCGACCCCAACTGGGTCCCACTGCTGATCAACTGGAAGCGGAACAACATAAAGGACAAGATCTTCATCAAGCTCCTCCTTGAGCTTGGTTGCGTCACCTGCACGGACTCATCAGCACTTGCAAGCTGGTTTTGGAAGTATCTGTGAGCCACGGGGACTCAGCAATCTCGCACCCTCGCGATCAAGACTATTTATGCTTATGGGTAAGGTAAAGGTATGAGGTGGAGCCGCAGCAAGCGACTAGCGTATATGGTGGCTAACATACGCAAATGTAACATCCCAAAATTCTAAATTTTGGAATGTTATAATAAATAGATAGATTCGATTTATTGTTTGATTGATTGTCTGAAAGTGAGTGAATTCGAAACTTTTGAAAGTTAAATGAGAGGGAATAAAAGGACTTTCCCAAACTTTCATATTTGCTTTCTGATCTCCATGAATTCAAATTCTTTTCAAACACAAAACCCCAGAGAGAAGATGACATGACTTCTTCCATTTATTAAATGACAAGGGGTGTTGAAAATATTTGAATTTCATTTGAAAATATTTCCGATTCTGGAACTTTATGCAACTCAATGATTTTCATGAGAGAAGATAAAATGACTTCTTCAAATTATATGAAATATGAGTTGGGAGTTTCAAATAATTAAATTCAAAGTTCTTTTGAATTTATTTTCAATTTGGAGTTATTTGAGTTTTATTCAAATTATTTTTCTCCAAAAATAAAATATATGGAAATTAGGGTAACATGATTCCCTACAACAAAAAATTGGAGAAAAATTAATTTGAAATCATTTTGGTATTTTAAAATGATTTTTACTAGATTTTATTAGAGTAGAAGCACTGTTTGAATTATCTGAATTTGTGTGAATTTTCTTTAATGCTAGAAAAATGTTTAGGTTATAGAAAATCTTTTTCTGAAAATTTTGATATATTATACGCCTATATAATATTTTTAATTATCTCTTTTTATTATTTTAATTCTCCCGAAAAGTTTTTTTTAAAAAAAAAAATCTTTCCGTCGAAACTGGGCCGGCCCAGCTCCCAGCTGAGGCCCAGCCCAGCTCGCCCGCGCGCCCCGCTCGTCTCCTCCCGGGCGGGACTCCGCCCGCAGCACGCCGCCGTGCCTCCATGGCCGCCGTCCCCGCCGCAGACTCCTCGCGCCGCCTCTCCTTGCCCCTCCCGCACGTCTCCTCCGCCCCCTCCCCTATAAAACCCGCCGCCGCTGAACCCGCAGCCCGCTGCCCTCGCCTCGCGCCGCCGCCGCACTTGCTGCCGCCGCCGTCGCCGAACCGCGCCGCTGCCGCTTGCACTCGCCGCCGCTGCCGCGCCTCACTTCCCGCGCCGCCGCTGCCGCTGCACCGCAGCCACCGCCCCGCGCCGCACGTGCCGCACCACCACCCTGCTGCCTCGCCGCGCGCCGCCTCGCCTCGCTGCCGCCTCTGCAACCTCGCCGGAGTCCGCAACCTCGCCCGAGCCACCGCCCCGATCCAAACCGCCGCCGCCGGTTTTCGAAGAAAACCGCCCTGGCTGGTAAAAAAACCGTTACCCCAGTTCGAACCGGTTTATTTTCGGTTTAGTCCGGTTTCTGAAAAAAAAACTAGATTTGTTTTTTTTAGGTTTATTATTTAGAGAGCGTTCAATGGTTAGAGCTAGGAAGTGAGCGTTCGCTCAGTAGGTTTTTTTTCTTTTCTCTCTTTTTATGTTTATTTTACATCAGGGACCTATCCGTGAATATAATTATTTACAAATCAGCCCCTGGTTTTCAAACGACTATAACTTTTTACTCGTTAGTCCAAATCCAACGAAACCAACGCCCACTTGTTCGTTATGATCTCCTCTATCCATTAATCCAACTCAAACATGTTTTTGAAAAGTTTAAAATTTGAATTAGAGCAGATTTGAATTCAAACTTCGTTTGATCATAACTTGAGTTTCGTAGCTCCGTTTGAGTTGATTCTTTTTGCAAATCGAAGCTCTTGACCTAAACCTTCTGATAAGGCCAAATGCACATAATTTTGGTACTGTTAGAAATAGTTTTATGTTGCAAGAGTTATTTTGCTTGGTTTTGATGTTTTCCGAATCGTCTTCTTCGTTCTTCCCGATCTTTTGAGTGATTGCTTATGTGTGGTTACTATTGCTTGCTTACGATAGATTGACCGGAGTGTGAAGAGTAGATCTATCAAGAGTTTTGAGTGCGAATCATCTTCATCAACATTGCAGGCAAGTAACACTTTGATCATACCTTTTCTACAACCCATGTTTTATTGCATTAGATCAATCCTCTCACATTGCATGATTATGATCTAATTAAATTGTGGGATGGGAAGTAGAAGAGGTAGTACCTATTACCTGTTTATTATGAAACCTTTGGGAGTTACTTCTACGTTTGCTTATATTGCCATGCTATGCTAGTAGACGTGGATTGGGTGAGTGATATCCATGACAGATGTGAGTTGATAATTTTAATGGTTTATCTAAGGTGGCAACTTAAACACACATCTGGGTGGATTGAGGCACCTGATGTCTATCAGGACTTGCCTGTTTTTATTTCGGACCGCCACCCAGGCTCAAAGGGATCATAAGATCTTTCATGCTAGAAACTTCCGTGTGCAGCCACAAGCCATTATGGGCTTTGGCATAGTTGATTAAGTCGTGCGAACTCTTACGGGGTGGACTAGCAGATGTAGGGGTTCTAGGTGGTACGGTCTACCCCACATGTAAGGTGCTGGCGCTTCTGAAAGACTGTGTCTCAGTCATCCGTCTTCTCAAACACCATGTAGTGCGAGAAACCAAACGGAGGCGATCGAGTCTTGTGGGGAAAAGTGCGCAAACCTCCGTAGAGTGTATAAACTAATCATGATTAGCCGTTTCCCCGGTTATGGACATCTTGAGTATCTAGTTGTTGGATTATCCTGTTGATCTCATCACGTTACTTTAAATGAATATTGTTGGGTTTTAAGGATGTTATTAATTGGGATTGAGAATGCTGTCAACCATTCTCAATGTTCAACAACCACCATGATAGTAATTAAATTTATTCCTTTGAAGTAGGGAAAAATTGGCTTTACACAAAAACCTTATAACCATAGAGCTTTTCCACCAGCCATATATGCATATAGTGATAGCCATTGTTCATCATTTTCTCTATGGTGTGAATTTGCCAGTACATTCAATGTACTGACCCGTTTCGGGCTGCAACGTCTCATGTTGCAGGTTTCTTACGTCGAGTAAGTGATACGTTAGGGTTACGATTTCAACACTCAACTTTGCCATTGGTGTTGATGGGAAACCACAACCTTGTTGCTTCCGCTATATGGATTGAGGTAATAGTATTTACGTTACTTTATACATGTGATTTACCTCTGTTATAAATCCTTCGAGTACTGTGTGTGTCAGCATACCGATCCAGGGATGACACTTAAGCACAATCCATTCGGGTCAGGTCTCTACAAGATGGTATCAGAGCACATGTTGACTGTAGGACGTGACCCTAGAAACTGGCAAGCCCATAGCAAAGATTTTTCTCTACAACCTTCCCTTTCAAAAAGATCTTTTACCTCTCTTCTCTTCTGAGCTTATTTAAAAATTCCCTTTAGTGAGATCATACCCCTTTCCCCTTTTGACCACACGAAGATTCGACTGATGAGATCACTCCAAGAAGTACAAGATATCGGACAACTAAGACCACTTCGGAATGAAGAGTATGCTTCGTGCATCTGAATAATGGAAATTACAACGGTTGAAGGCCGGAGACAAGTAGAATTGGAAGGCTCTGAAGAATTCTCAGATTTGTATGACCTAGGAAGGCTACCCTTATGGAACTTGGCAGACTATGGAAAATTTCAATACCCGAGATCAAGGTGTATTGGAGAAAGACCAAAACATGGAGAGTTGAGAACTCAAAGTTTTGTCAAGAAAACCCTAAGGCAGGAGATATCAACTGGCAAGATAGCTCATGGCAATGACAAGGGCAGAAACACGGTTATCCATGATGTCATCACCATTGAGACTGTGGTCACCGAGCTGAGCTAAGCATGCATATGCATGGAAGGATTAAATGGTAGAAGGCTGATGGAGCACCTATCAGCAAGATGAAGTTTTAACCTTAGCCGGTGTATCACCAGGATCTGGAGTAGTACATCAAGAAGTTTAAAATGGAGCTCCAGGAAGTCGTATTAGACAAGGAAGTATCTCATGAGGAACTCAGGATCCTGAAGATGAGAGTAGCCAAGCTGGAGGAGCTACAACCTCGAGATACCGGAGAATTGTCAAGAACTGAAGGACAGTATGACCATGGTTCATGTGAAGGATGTTGAAACCTAGAAGTTTGAAATGCAACTCCGGAATATTAAAGGATGTCACGAGAGATTTCACGTCAATAGAGATTGATCTGGCAAAAGAACTTGAGAAGACAAGCATGATCGGAAGAAGCCATTGGAGGCATGAACAAGGTTTGAAGAATTTGGAGACGTTGAAGATTTATTGACCTTTAGAAGACCAAACCCCTGTTATATACCTACGTTAGATGTGACTTTTGTGAGCTGTCATTTGTTTGATGTTTTCCCGACGACCACAAATAAAAATCTGTCTTTTCAAAACTTTTGTTTGTATTGTGTGTCCCTCTCCCTCTCTCTTATCTTACCCAAACCCACATGGACCCAATAGCGGATGAATGGAGATAAGCTTGTATTTTCTGGACCGATGGGTCAGTTGGAGACAGACCGATGGATTCAGAACATGGAGGATCACATGGAGAATAACCCTATAGATGGACATGATATGACCCAGCATGCTCTTCTGTGCTTTGAAAGAGGTGCTGCTACTTGGAGGAGGATGTACCAAACCATGAATGGATGGCAAGGAGTAACCACTTGGAAAGAATTTAAGTTGACTTTGCCAAAGTCTCGGTTTGTGTCCCAGAAGTTGAAACCTTATGGAAAGGATATGAAGAAACATGGTGCATGCAAGATTTGTGGAGAAATAGGACACACCCATAAAGAACACAAGGATGAATGCCCTAATTGTGAAGGAAGTCACCCAGCTGAAGAATGCCCAACTAGGCAGATCACTTGTTTCTTGTGTGAAGGGACTACCCACTAGCCTGCACAGTGTCACATTTACACCATGGTACAAGGAACCATCCAGCAGAAAGAAAGAAGTAATGAAAGGATCCCTTATGGAAAGTATAGAAGAACCTGTGATGAAGGAAGAGGTGGAGGACACGCCCAAAGAAGAACCAATTAAACCCTGCACCAAGTCATGCTATTCATGCGGAGAAGAAGGACACATCTCCCAAAATTGTTTGAATGGGGATCTAGTAGAATTCTCGACAGAGGAAGTAGAATATGACCCACAGGAAATAGAAGCCCTGATTGGTATGGAAAAGTCCAGGAAGAGAAACCGATTGGATTCCAGGAAGGACCTGAGTCATATCACCTATTACATGTGCAAAGAGTCAGGGCACTACCTCAACAGTTGCCCAAAAAGGAAACCTCCATACTTGTCGGAAGTAATATGTTTTCGTTGTAATGAAGCAGGGCACTTTGCTAGAGAATGCCCCAAGGAGACGGAAACTTGTGCTAGATAGTTGAGTTTGCAACAAAAGAAATGGAGTAGTAGAAGTGAGAACATTTTCTTTTATATTGAGGTGTTGAGTTGAGACTTGTAATGGAAAAGCAAGAGATTGTAATCATTGGAGAATGAATAAAGTAGCAACGTTGGTACTGATATGATTTTATGAGTTGTTACTCTATGAAGAAGGATTTTGACCATTTTTTTAGGATATGAGAAATATGGTCTATGGAAGGTTTGTGCATTTTAAGGGTGGTAGTACCCTGTAATGGACTTCGGACAAAATGAATACGAGTTTTGTCTCGATATGTGTGATGCCCCAAGAGTATGTGGGATGAAGTTGGAGATCGTCAGTTGTTGGACCAAATGTGATCAAGGAGTCAGAAGAGAAGGTTAAGTTGATTCGAGATAGACTGAAGGTAGCTCAGTCCAGACATAAGAGTTATGTAGACTCAAAAACTCAAGGACGTAGTCTATGAAAGTTGGAGATAGAGCATGTCTTCGTGTGTCTCCTCTGCGAGAAGTTAAACGAATTGGAGTTAAAGGAAAGTTAGCCCCGAGATTTGTAGGACCATACCGAGTTTTGGAGCGTATGAGAGAAGTGGCCTACAAGTTGGAGTTATCCGAAGGACTGTCAGGAGTTCAGGATGTGTTTCATGTTTCCCAGTTGAAGAAGTGCCATGCAGAGATGGCCAATATTCCCTTGTAAGGACGCTTGACCGCGGAAAGGATAATGATGTTCCACGAAGTGGAATATGGACTTCATAAGTATAAGTTTTTATCTCGGTATGATGGAAATCCCACGAGGATGAAGAGATGAAATACTATTGGATATAAAGGAGGTATGATGTCGGAAATATGGATCAATGGAAACTCCTTGATGAGTCTGAGTAATCAATTCTTAGTTTGGTGCCAATAGAAGGAAGGAAGACAATACAATTGGATGGATTTAAGAATACTAGGAAGTTGGAAGTTGGAATAATGATCGGTTGCCTGATGATAAGTTCAAGGACTACAAGTGATGAGATGTGCCATAACCCACAGGCCCCAGGACCTCCCAAGAAGCAAGCACACTCTTGCTGAAGGAAAAACCCTGGAAGAAGTTACGATTTTATCGATAGACGATCTTAGAGGAGTAACGCAAAACCTGAGAGTTGTTAAGAAACGATAGATGATTGTTTGGCTTGCAGAATCCATGGATTTATCCGAACCCAGTTCGTCGACAAGAGAAACTCTGCAATGCTTGTGAGGATGACCGACTGTTACAATGCGAGATTCGCTAAACCGTATACAAGGTAATGATTTGGGTGCGGGATGGATTGATCACCATACCGACTTACTCTTATTATCCGCCTTGCTATATGGGATGGCAAATCTGAGTGACTTGCCTATAGTAGAGAGACGACGATATTAAACCTTGTTAAACCTTAGAATGGTATAAGTATTTTTCCCTTGTACACGGCAGCTTTGCCAACCGTAGGTTATACGGTGAGGATCACCCAGACCCATTTCCTGCAGGAGAAACCATAAATTGTTGACCACCATGATATATCGATAGTTGTTTAGTTTTGGCGCCCGACCCGTCAGCTAAGAAGACCCAATCTCGGAAGAACCTTACCAAGATGAAAGGATAGAAAAATTGTGGTAAGGTTATACCACTACCGGAAGAGCTCAGAGAAGGAATTTTCTCGAGGATCTGAGAAGACCGACACTGTCAAGAATAAGGATGGAGTATATGAGTTTTGATGGAACAGTAACCATGCTTCTAAGGGTGGTAGCACCCCAGACCCCTGGGATGATCGATGGATTTTGAGGAGACCCCCAAACCCTAACCTTTTCTTGCTAGCCTCTCCGAATCTCGAGGACGAGATTCATTTTAAGGGTGGTAGGTTTGTAACATCCCAAAATTCTAAATTTTGGAATGTTATAATAAATAGATAGATTTGATTTATTGTTTGATTGATTGTCTGAAAGTGAGTGAAATCGAAACTTTTGAAAGTTAAATGAGAGGGAATAAAAGGACTTTCCCAAACTTTCATATTTGCTTTCTGATCTCCATGAATTCAAATTCTTTTCAAACACAAAACCCCAGAGAGAAGATGACATGACTTCTTCCATTTATATAAATGACAAGGGGTGTTGAAAATATTTGAATTTCATTTGAAAATATTTCCGATTCTGGAACTTTATGCAACTCAATGATTTTCATGAGAAAAGATAAAATGACTTCTTCAAATTATATGAAATATGAGTTGGGAGTTTCAAAGAATTAAATTCAAAGTTCTTTTGAATTTATTTTCAATTTGGAGTTATTTGAGTTTTATTCAAATTATTTTTCTCCAAAAATAAAATATATGGAAATTAGGGTAACATGATTCCCTACAACAAAAAATTGGAGAAAAATTAATTTGAAATCATTTTGGTATTTTTAAAATGATTTTTACTAGATTTTATTAGAGCAGAAGCACTGTTTGAATTATCTGAATTTGTGTGAATTTTATTTGATGCTAGAAAAATGTTTAGGTTATAGAAGATCTTTTTCTGAAAGTTTTGATATATTATATGCCTATATAATATTTTTAATTATCTCGTTTTATTATTTTAATTCTCCCGAAAAGTTTTTTTTTAAAAAAAATCTTTCCGTCGAAACTGGGCCGGCCCAGCCCAGCTCGCCCGCGCGCCCCGCTCGTCTCCTCCCGGGCGGGACTCCGCCCGCAGCACGCCGTCGCGCCGCCATGGCCGCCGTCCCCGCCGCGGACTCCTCGCGCCGCCTCTCCTTGCCCCTCCCGCACGTCTCCTCCGCCCCCTCCCCTATAAAACCCGCCGCCGCTAGACCCGCAGCCCGCCGCCCTCGCCTCGCGCCGCCGCCGCACTTGCTGCCGCCGCTGCCGCTTGCACTTGCCGCCGCTGCCGCGCCTCACTTCCCGCGCCGCCGCTGCTGCTGCGCCGCAGCCACCGCCCCGCGCCGCATGCGTCGCGCCACCACCCTGCTGCCTCGCCGCGCGCCGCCTCGCCTCGCTGCCGCCTCTGCAACCTCGCCGGAGCCGCCGCCCCGATCCAAACCGCCGCCGCCGGTTTTCGAAGAAAACCACCCTGGCTGGTAAAAAAACCGTTACCCCGGTTCGAACCGGTTTATTTTCAGTTTAGTCCGGTTTTTGAAAAAAAAATTGATTTGTTTTTTTAGGTTTATTATTTAGAGAGCGTTCACTGGTTAGAGCTAGGAAGTGAGCGTTCGCTCAGTAGGTTTTTTTTCTTTTCTCTCTTTTTCTGTTTATTTTACGTCAGGGACCTATCCGTGAATATAATTATTTACAAATCAGGCCCTGTTTTTCAAACGACTATAACTTTTTACTCGTTAGTCCAAATCCAATGAAACCAACGCCCACTTCTTCGTTATGATCTCCTCTATCCATTAATCCAACTCAAACATGTTTTTGAAAAGTTTAAAATTTGAATTAGATCAGATTTGAATCAAACTTCGTTTGATCATAACTTGAGTTTCGTAGCTCCGTTTGAGTTGATTCTTTTTGCAAATCGAAGCTCTTGACCTAAACCTTCTGATAAGGCCAAATGCACATAATTTTGATACTGTTAGAAATAGTTTTATGTTGCAAGAGTTATTTTGCTTGGTTTTGATGTTTTCCGAATCGTCTTCTTCGTTCTTCCCGATCTTTTGAGTGATTGCTTATGTGTGGTTACTATTGCTTGCTTACGATAGATTGACCGGAGTGTGACGAGTATATCTATCAAGAGTTTTGAGTGTGAATCATCTTCATCAACATTGCAGGCAAGTAACACTTTGATCATACCTTCTCTACAACCCATGTTTTATTGCATTAGATCAATCCTCTCACATTGCATGATTAGGATCTAATTAAATTGTGGGATGGGAAGTAGAAGAGGTAGTACCTATTACCTGTTTATTATGAAACCTTTGGGAGTTACTTCTACGTTTGCTTGTATTGCCATGCTATGCTGGTAGACGTGGATTGGGTGAGTGATATCCATGACAGATGTGAGTTGATAATTTTAGTGGTTTATCTAAGGTGGCAACTTAAACACACATCTGGGTGGATTGAGGCACCTGATGTCTATCAGGACTTGCCTGTTTTTATTTTGGACCGCCACCCAGGCTCAAAGGGATCATAAGATCTTTCATGCTAGAAACTTCCGTGTGCAGCCACAAGCCATTATGGGCTCTCGCATAGTTGATTAAGTCGTGCGAACTCTTACGGGGTGGACTAGCAGATGTAGGGGTTGTAGGTGGTACGGTCTACCCCACATGTAAGGTGCTAGCGCTTCTAAAAGACTATGTCTCGGTCATCCGTCTTCTCAAACACCATGTAGTGCGAGAAACCAAACGGAGGCGATCGAGTCTTGTGGGGAAAAGTGCGCAAACCTCTGCAGAGTGTATAAACTAATCATGATTAGCCGTGTCCCCGGTTATGGACATCTTGAGTATCTAGTTCTTGGATTATCCTGTTGATCTCATCATGTTACTTTAAATGAATATTGTTGGGTTTTAATGATGTTACTTAATTGGGATTGAGAATGCTGTCAACCATTCTCAATGTTCAACAACCACCATGATAGTAATTAAATTTATTCCTTTGAAGTAGGGAAAAATTGGCTTTATGCAAAAACCTTATAACCATAGAGCTTTTCCACCAGCCATATATGCATATAGTGATAGCCATTGTTCATCATTTTCTCTATGGTGTGAATTTGCCAGTACATTCAATGTATTGACCCGTTTCGGGCTGCAACATCTCATGTTGCAGGTTTCTTACGTCGAGTAAGTGATACGTTAGGGTTACGATTTCTACACTCAACTTTGCCGTTGGTGTTGATGGGAAACCACAACCTTGTTGCTTCCGCTATATGGATTGAGGTAATAGTATTTACGTTACTTTATATATGTGATTTACCTCTGTTATAAATCCTTCGAGTACTGTGTGTGTCAGCATACTGATCCAGGGATGACACTTAAGCACAGAGACTTGATCCATTCGGGTCAGGTCGCTACAGCAAATGAGAGCGAGAAGAGAAGGCAAAGCACGGTCGATAAAAGTATGATCAAGAAGTGATCCTATAGCAACCTACGTCAAGCATAACTCCAACACCGTGTTCACTTCCCGGACTCCGCCAGAAAGAGACCATCATGGTTACACACGCGGTTGATGCATTTTAATTAAGGTCAACTTCAGGTTTTCTACAACCGGACATTAACAAATTCCCATCTGCCCATAACCGCGGGCACGACTTTCGAAAGTTCAAATCCCTATAGGGGTGTCCCAACTTAGCCCATGACAAGCTCTCACGGTCAACGAAGGAATAGACCTCCTCCCGAGACATGCCAATCAGACTCAGTATCCCGGTTCTACAAGACATCCTCGACAATGGTAAAACAAATCCAGCAAAGCCGCCCGATGCGCCAACTTCCTGATGGGAGCTGCACATATCTCGTTCTCAGGGTAACACCGGATAGGTCAAGCTATGAGTAAAACCAGCCCTCAAGTTTCCCCGAGGTGGCCCTGCAGGCTGCCCATTTCGGACCAACACTTAGACAAGCACAGGCCCGGGGGGGTTAAAATAAAGATGACCCTCGGGATGCGCGACTCCCAAGGGAAAAAGGCTAGGTGGCGAATGGTAAAAGCAAGGTTGGGCCTTGCTGGAGGAGTTTTATACAAAGCAAACTGTCAAGGGGTTCCCATTATAACCCAACCGCGTGAGGAACGCAAAATCCGGGAACATAACACCGATATGACGGAAACTAGGGCGGCAAGAGTGGAACAAAACACCAAGCATAAGGCCGAGCCTTCCACCCTTTACCAAGTATATAGATGCATTAATTAAATAAGATATATTGTGATATCCCAACAAGTAAACATGTTCCAACAAGGAACAACATCTCCATGTTCCAATGAGGAACAAACTTCAATCTTCACCTGCAACTAACAACGCTATAAGAGGGGCTGAGCAAAGTGGTAACATAGCCAATCAACTGTTTGCTAGGACAAGATGAGTTAGAGGCTTGGTTCAACAATATGGGAGGCATGATAAGCAAGTGGTAGGTATCGCAGCATAGGCATAGCAAAAGAGCGAGCAACTAAGCAAGCAAAGATAGAAGTGATTTTGAGGGTATGATCATCTTGCCTGAAATCCCGCAAGGAAGAAGAACGAGTCCATGAAGAAGACAAACGGACATGAAGTTATCGGAACCAAACCGAAGAAGCAAACCCAGGAAAGAAGCACGCAACATAGTAAACAACCAACACATGAACATGGGATGATATGCGGGATGCGGTATGCGATGCATATGCATGATTTGACAAGGAATGATAGGATCTGGCGTCAACTTGGAAATCCAAGTGTGCCACTGGAAAGATGATATGAAATCGCTCGAAAACGATATAGAGAACGCCGGAATCGGAGTTACGGTTTGGAAATGGCAAGCAATTCAAATATGGCACCGGTCTGCGATTTACAGCAAGTAGCCATCTAAATGCAACAAGATGAACATGCTACAGCACTCAAACATGGCAAAAAAATACATGGCAGGGATGCATTCAAGATGCTTAACAAAATTCTAGCACTGAGCTACAGCCAAATCATCTATTAACAGGTTCGAACAAGCATGGCAAAAATGCATATGGTAAACATATTTCAGACTTAGTGAAATTAACACAAGCCTGGAATTTCAGATCAGATAGCACTCTTTGGAGCATGAAAACTATATGCTACAGGACCTGAACATGTCAAAGTAAAGCATGGCATGGAGCTACTCAAAGATCTTAACAAAAGTCCCTTAGTGACCTTGAGCCAAAAGGGATCAGAAAATACAATTGCAAACATGTGAACATGGCAAAAACATAATCAGATCACAAACTTAGTGAAAAACTGGAGCATGCAAATCAGATATCTAGTAGGCATGTTAACGAGCTCGATGCACTCACTACAGAGCAAGTCATGACAATCTAAGAATACACCCATCAAGAATACACATTATACAAGCTAGACATGGCAAGAACAATAACATGGCATGCACGGATCAACTACAACATCCTCGGCAAAATCGCTAACAAGTAGACAATCTGCCCAGATTCACGAAATAGCAAAATTAGAGCTCGATTGACTCAAGCTAGGTTTCTCCATAATTGCAAACAAAGACATGGATGGATAGAGCACTACAAGATTAACAAAACATCCTTACTGATCATCCTCAAAAGAGGCACGGATCACTAGGAAACAACATGAACATATGACCATATGAGATAAACAGCTCAAGGACTTGGTGGAAATGCTAAGTCCCTGAAATCAGCATTACCAAGTGCCTCACTTTGCAAGCTTGTGCTAGTCACCACACATCACAAAAATACATGGGTTGCACCTCTAGAAAGATGGCAAAACCCTTAACAAAACATATGTAGAGCTCAGTGGCATCATGCACACAATATTCATGACAAAAATGACAAATAGCTAAATGGAGCAGCAGATCTGACAATTATCTCAAGTAGCACTCCTCTAACAGCATTTCGGGCATCAAGATGAATTCAAATGAAAATGATGCAATGAGATGAAATGATGTACTCTCTGAGACGAACATTTTGATATGTTATATGCATGAATCGGAGCTACGGATGCAAAGTTACAATGCGATGAACATGGGCATATGGATCTGGGAATTTTGGGGAGTTAGTGAAATATACCTCCACGAAAGTCAACGCGGGGCGGAGAGATCCGGGACGGAGACGGTTTTTGGATGGCGGGACTGGTGGATCTCATCCATCTTCTCCGGATCTGACCAGAGAGGAACTCCGGCGAGGGCGGTGGGGAGCTGATGCACCGGCGAGGCCCGACGAAGGGCGCGGCGGCACCGGAGCGCGGGTTGCCGGCGAGGGGCGACTCCGGCCGAGGAAGGGTGGCGGTGCGCGGCCGATGAGGAGGAGCAGGCCGGCCGTGGCGGAGCTCGGCTCCGGCCGGCGAGGAACGGCGTCGGGCATCACCGGCGGGCGCGGTGCGCGGCAGGGACGATGAGGCCGCGGTGCGGTCGGGCGACACCAGGCGGGATGGGGCGGCGGCGCAGCGAGAAGAGCGGGAGGCGCGGCGGTGAAGCTCCGGTGGCGGAGCACTCCGGCGATCACCGGATCCGGCAAGGAAGGGGACGAACGGTCAAGCGGCGGCACGGATATGGCGGCTCGGGCCCGGACGCGGCTCGCGCGGGCCGTCCATGGGCCTCGCGGGCTGCGGCGGCGGGGAACAGCGGCCCGACATGTGGCGGTCCCTGAGTGGCGCGGGAGGAGGTGGACGTGTCCGGCCGTCGGGCGGACATGTCCGGCGGCGCGGGGAAGATGGATCTAGGGTTTCGACTGCGGGATTTTCGGAGGAGACACATATTTATAGGTAGAGGGAGCTAGGAGAGTCCAAATGAGGTGCGGTTTTCGGCCACGCGATCATGATCGAACGACCGAGATGATGGAGCAGGTTTAGGTGGGTTTTGGGCCAAATTGGAAGGGTGTTGGGCTGCAACACACACGGGGCCTTTTCGGCCCCTCGGTTAACCGTTGGAGTATCAAAAGAAGTCTAAATGGTACGAAACTTGACAGGCGGTCTACCGGTAGTAAACCAAGGCCGCATGGAAAGTCTCGGTCCAATCCGGAAATGATTAATCCCCACACATGAGAGAAAGGTAGAAATGACCACCGGAGGAGAACGGAGCGCCGGATTGCAAAACGGACAACGGGAAAAATGCTCGGATGCATGAGACGAACACGTACGCAAATGAAATGCACATGATGACATGATATGCAATGCATGACACGCAAGAAATGACAACGCAAAAATAGCGAATAATTGGACGACACCTGGCACATCGGTCTCGGGGCGTTACATCATGCATCATCGGAGAGGCACCAATGGAGGTGGTGAACCCCATCGGAGATGGTGTCTAGATTGGATATGGTGGTTCTGGACTCTGCGGCGGCTGGATGAATATTTCGTCGAGGCCTTTAGGGTTTCTGGAATATTGTGGTATTTATAGAGCAAAGAGGCGGTTTGGGGGGCACCCGGGGTGGACACGACCCACCAGGGCGCGCCTGGGCCTCCTGGCGCGCCCTGGTGGGTTGTGCCCCCCTTGGGGCACCCCCTAGGTGCAACTAGGGCCCATTGCCTTCTTTCTGGCCCATAAAAAATCTTCATGAAGTATAACGCCCTCGATGCGGCTATATCTCCCACGTGTCGAGGCACGACTTAGAGGCATAACCGCATTGAAAGAAATGTCGCAAGTCAGGAAATCATCACACATCCCATGTACATAAATAGGATAAAGGGGAGGTACATAGTTGGCTTACACTCGCCACGTCACATCAAAGTACATAAATAACATCCATCATACAAATCACTCATGGCCCGACTACGGTGCCAAAATATAAAAGACCCCCAACATGCGACAAGGCCCTGAACCGATAACCCCAACTAGGCACCACTACTGATCATCCGGAAAAGACACGTAGTATTGCTGAGAGTCCTCGTCGAACTCCCACTTGAGCTCGTAATCGTCAACTAGAGCATAAACACCTGGACCTGCATCTGGAGTTGTAGTATCTGTGAGCCACAGGGACTCAACAATATCACACCCACGTGATCAAGACTATTTAAGCTTATAGGACAGGTACGGCAATATAACTGGAGCTGCAGCAAGCGACTAGCATATATGGTGGCTAACTTTTACGCAAATGAGAGAGAGAAGAGAGGGCGAAGCACGAGCAAGAAGCTAGAGGGACATCCTGCGCAAGCATAACTCCAACACCGTGTCCACTTCCTGGACTCCGCCGTGAAGGGGCCATCACGGTAACACACACGGTTGATTCATTTTAATTAAGTTTAGTTAAAGTTATCTACAACCGGACATTAAAAATTCCCATCTGCCCATAACCGCGGGCACGGCTTTCGAAAGATCAATCCCTGCAGGGGAGTCCCAACTTAGCCCATAACAAGCTATCACAGTCAACGAAGGAATAGACCTCCACCCAAGACACACCGATCAGACTCGGTATCTCGGTACAACAAGATGATTCGACAGGTTAAAACAAGTCCAGCAACACCGCCCGAATGTGCCGACAAATCCCGATAGGAGTTGCACATATCTCTTTCTCAGGGCACACTCAGACGAGACTAGCTACGAGTAAAACCAACCCTCAAGTTTCCCGAGGTGGCCCCGCAGGCAGCTCAGTTCGGACCAACACTCAGAGGAGCACTGGCCCGTGGGGGGCTAAAATAAAGATGACCCTCGGGCTCCGGAAACCCAAGGGAAAAGAGGCTAGGCGGCAAATGGTAAAACCAATGTTGGGCATTGCTGGAAAAGCTTTAATCAAGACGAACTATCAAGGGGTTCCCATTATAGCCCAACCGCGTAAGGGACGCAACAATCCGGGAACATAACACCGATATGACGGAAACTAGGGCGGCAAGAGTGGAACAAAACACTAGGCGAGAGGCCGAGCCTTCCACCCTTTACCAAGTATATAGATGCATTAAGATAACATAGCAATATAATGATATCCCAACAAGTAAATAAATGTTCCAACAAGGAACGGCTCCAATCTTCACTTGCAACTAGCAACGCTATAAGAAGGGGCTGAGCGAAGCGGTAACATAGCCAATCAACGGTTTGCTGGGACAATGGGAGGTTAGAGGTTCAATCATGCAATTGGGAGGCTGACAAGCAAAATGGTAGGCATCGTAGCATTGGCAAACAAAAGAGCGAGCAAACTAGCATAGCAAAGATAGTAGTGATTTCGAGGGTATGATCATCTTGCCTGCACAGTTGTCAGAGTTGACTGGATCCTCAAAGCAAACTCAACGGGCTCCTCGTTAGCGAACTCGTCTCCCGGCTCTACCCAACAACACAAACAAGCAACAAGGATACAATCAACCACGTGCAAGGGCAACAATAATATGCAAAGACGGTATGCTATGCGGGATGCGATGCGGGATGCAAAATGCAAGACGTTACAGAAAATGCATGAACTTGGCCTCAACTTGGAAAACCAAGTGTGCCACTGGATAGAGGGGAGAAAATCGCTTGAAAACGATATAAAGATCATAGGAATCGGAGCTACGGTTTGGAAATGGCGAGCGTTTTACGAAACGAACCGATCTGCGATATACAGCAAGTAGGCTCCTAAATGCAACGAAATGAACATGCTACAGCCACCAAACATGAAAACAAAATACATGGCAGTGATGTACACAAGGCTTAACAAAACACTAGCACTGAGCCATAGGCAAATTCATCCATTAAGGGGTTCAAACAAGCATGGCAAAAATGAATATGCAAAACAGATTCCAGACTTAGTGAAATTAACACTAGCCTGAAATTTCAGATCACGAAGCCCTCTTCGGAGCAGCAAAACAACATGATAGATAACCTGAACATGACAAGTAAGAACATGGCATGGAGCTACTCAACAAGCTTAACAAAACACCCAAAGTGACCTGGGGCCAAAAGGGTTCACAAAATACTCTACCGAGCTCACGAACATAGCTCGAACACAATCAGTTTTCAGACTTAGTGAAAACTGAGACATGCTGAAATTATAACTCACGAAGGCATGTAAACGAGCTCGATGCACTCACTACGGTGCAAGTCATGGCAAGGCAAGCATATATCCAGAAAGAAGACACAATATGCTAGCTACACATGGCAAGAACAAAGGCATAGCATGCATGGAACACTAACGGTAGCATCGGCAAAATCGCAAACAAGTTGACGATCTGCCCAGATTAACAACGAAGCAAAAGTTGAGCTCGATTGAGTCAACCTAGAGCACTCCACATATGCAAACAAAGACATGGATGGATAGAGCATAACATAAATATCAAAACTCCCTTACTGATCATCCTCAAAAGAGGCACGGATCACTAGGAAACAAGCTGGACATATAGCATCATGAACTAAAATATCCCAGACTTAGTGAAAATCACTAAGTCCCTGAAATCAGCAATCTCAGGTACCTCTCTTCGCAAGCTTGCACAAGACAACACACACATCCTAAAAATGCATGGGTGGCACCTCTGGAAAGAAGACAAAATGCTTAACAATTCATCCCAAAGGGGCACAGGCATATCATGCACGAATTAAACATGGCAAAAATGACAAAAGTGCATGATGAACTAACGGATCTGCAATTTAACTCACGAAGCCTCCTTCTAACAGCATTTTGGGCAAAGATGACCTCAAATGCAAATGATGCAATGGAATGAAATGATGTACATGTCGAGGCGAAGATTTTGATATATCATATGCCCAAAACGGAGCTACGGTTGCGGAGATACGAGCAGTCAAAGAATGCATCGCATGAAGCTAGGGTTTGGGGAAAAAGTCAACCGATGCCCAGATCCAGATCTGGATCGGCACGCTTCCCGAGGCGGCGCCGGAGTTACTGTAGCTCGCCGGAGACGCGGGGGTCGCCGGTCGGGAGTGGGAGGAAGAAGAGAGGCCGGGGTGAGGGAGAGGAGGCCGGGCGGCGCCGGAGGAGGAGGCGGCGACCGCGGGCGGCGGCGTCCGGGGCGGCGCCGGCCGGTGGCGGGCGGCGGCGGCCGGCGTGCGGCGGCCCGGCGAGGCGACGAGCGACGGCGGGGGGCAGCGGCCGGAGGAGGAGAAGAAGGGCGGCGGCGTGCGGGCTCCTCGGGCCCGCGAGGTGGAGAGGAGGGCCCGCCGGCCTGCGGGCCGGCGGCGAGGGCGCCGCCAAGTGGCGGCGCGGCGGACGCGGGGACGGGGCGGACACGTCCGGCGCCGGGCGGACGCGTCCGGCGGCGGATCTGGAATCTGTTTTTTTTAGGGTTTTGACGGGGGAAGAGGAGATCCGAATGGAGGGGTATATATAGGCATAAGTGGAGCTAGGAGAGTCCAAATGAGGTGCGGTTTTCGCCCACGCGATCGTGATCGAACGCTCTAGGACATGGAGCAGAGTTTAGGTGGGTTTTGGGCCAAATTGGAGGGGTGTTAGGCTGCAACACACACGAGGCCTTTTCGGTCCCTCGGTTAACCGTTGGAGTATCAAACGAAGTCCAAATGATACGAAACTTGACAGGCGGTCTACCGGTAGTAAACCAAGGCCGCATGACAAGTCTCGGTCCAATCTGGAAATGTTTAATCCCCACACACGAAAGAAAGGTAGAAATGACCACCAGAGGAGAACGAAGCGTCGGAATGCAAAACGGACAACGGGGAAAAAGCTCGAATGCATGAGATGAACACGTATGCAAATGCAATGCATGAGATGACATGATAAGAGATGCACGAAAAAGAAAAACAACACACGGAGACAAAGACCCGAACCCGAGAAATAAATATAACTTAGCGCCGGAGACGGCAAGAGTTGGATACAAATATGGAAAGTAAATCTGGGGCATTACAACACTCCACCACTACGAAAAGATCTCGTCCCGAGATCTAGGACTGAAAGAACTCCGGGTACTCAGAACGGAGGTGATCCTCGCGTTCCCAGGTAGCTTCACGATCGGAATGGTGAGACCACTTGACTTTGAGAAATTTGATTGACTTGTTGCGAGTCTTGCGTTCAGTCTCTTCAAGAATGGCAACTGGGTGCTCACGATAGGAGAGATCTTCTCGGAGCTCAATGTCCTCGAAGTTGACTGTGCGTTCAGGCATCTTGAAGCACTTTCGGAGTTGGGAGACATGGAACACATCATGAACATTGGCAAAGTTTGAAGGAAGCTTGAGCTGATAGGCGAGGTCGCCTCTCTTGCTAGCAATCTTGAAAGGCCTGACATATCTGGGGGCAAGCTTCCCTTTGATACCGAAGCGACGAGTACCTTTCGTAGGAGAGACGCGGAGGTAAACGTGATCTCCGATCTCGAAAGCCAAATCACGGTGCTTACTATCATAGTAACTCTTCTGGCGGGATTGGGCCGTTTGAGGTTATCACGAATGACCTTGCACATTTCTTCTGCCTCTGTGATCAGGTCATTACCCAGCAGCTGACGTTCACTGGTTTTAGACCAGTTGAGAGGGGTACGGCACTTCCTGCCATACAGAATTTCAAAGGGGGCCTTGCCCGAACTTGCTTGAAAGCTGTTGTTGTATGAGAATTCAGCATAAGGAAGACAGTCCTCCCACTTCATGCCGAAAGAAATCACACAAGCCCTGAGCATGTCTTCGAGAATCTGGTTGACACGCTCGACTTGACCGCTCGTTTGAGGATGGAAAGCAGTTCTGAAGCGGATACTGGTGCCCATGGCTTTCTGAAAAGAATCCCAAAACTTGGAGGTAAAGATGCTGCCACGGTCTGAAGATATCACTTGAGGAATACCGTGCAGAGAGACAATGCGAGAGGTATAGAGTTCCGCCAATTGAGCTGGAGTGATTGACTCTTTGATAGGCAGAAAGTGAGCCACTTTGGTGAGCTTGTCGATGACGACGAAGATAGCATCATTGCCACTCTTGGACTTTGGAAACCCAGTCACGAAGTCCATTTCAATGTGGTCAAACTTCCATTCTGGAATGGCAAGAGGTTGGAGGAGACCTGCTGGCCTTTGGTGTTCTGCCTTCACTCTTCTGCAGACATCACACTCGTTCACGAATTGAGCGATCTCGCGCTTCATTCGAGTCCACCAATAAGTTTGCTTGAGATCCTGATACATCTTCGTACTACCAGGGTGGATGGAGAGGAGAGAGTTGTGAGCCTCGTTCATGATCACCTTACGAAGTTCACCTTTGGGCACAACAATTGGATCCTCGAAGAAGAGAGTGTCCTTGTCGTCAAGTCGGTAGCACTTGTACTTGGACTGACTCTTTGCAATACCAATCTTCACCTTTTTCACCATAGCATCAAGAAGCTGGGCTTGGCGAATCTGGTCTTCCAAGGTAGGAGAAACTTGAAGGTTGGCGAGGAAACCTTGAGGAACAATTTGAACATTCAGTTTGTGGAAAGCTTCACAAAGCTCGGGTTGATAAGGCTTAAGAATCAGACTGTTGCAATATGCTTTCCTGCTCAAAGTGTCAGCAATCACATTGGCCTTGCCTGGAGTATACTCAATACTCGGATTGTACTCTTGAATCATTTCGACCCATTGAGTCTGCCTGAGGTTGAGATTAGGCTGAGTGAAGATGTACTTGAGACTCTTGTGATCAGTGAAAATGTCCACTTTCCTTCCCAAGAGAAGATGTCTCCAAGTCAACAAAGCGTGCACAACTGCCGCCAACTCGAGATCATGAGTGGGGTAGTTCTTCTCATTAGGCTTCAACTGGCGATAAGTATAAGCAACAACTTTCTTCTCTTGCATCAGTACAGCACCGAGACCTTGGAGAGAGGCATCACAAAAGACCTCGTACGGCTTGGTTTCATCAGGCGGAGTCAGAACTGGAGCAGTGATCAACTTCTCTTTCAAAGTGTTCAAAGCAATATCACACTTCGGAGACCAAACATACTTGACGTGCTTCTGAAGAAGATTTCAAAGAGGCTTGGCGATCTTAGAAAAGTTTTCAACGAATCTTCTGCAATAGCTTGCGAGACCGAGGAAACTGCGGAGTTGCTTCACATTCTGAGGAGGTTCCCAATTCACAATTGCAGACACCTTCTCAGGATTCACGGAAATGCCCTTGGCAGAGATGATATGACCAAGATAAAGAACCTCATCGAGCCAAAATTCACACTTGGAGAACTTGGCGTAGAACTGATGTTCCCTGAGCTTGTCAAGAACCAAACGCAAGTGCTTGGCATGATCTTCCTTGTTCTTTGAGAAAACCAGAATGTCGTCGAGATAGACCAAAACAAAGTCATTGGTGTAGGGGCTGAAGATGAAGTTCATCATGCGAGAGAACGTCGGAGGAGCGTTGGCGAGACCAAAAGACATGACGGTGTATTCATATGAACCAAAGCTTGTTCTGAACGCCGTCTTGGGAATATCTTGCTCACGAATACGAATCTGGTGATAACCCATACGGAGATCAAGCTTGGAGAATACTTGGGCACCCTTGAGTTGTTCGAACAGCTCATTGATGTTGGGAAGTGGGTATTTGTTCTTGATGGTCTTCTTGTTCACTAGATGGTAATCAACACAAAGTCGACTCGATCCATCCTTCTTCTTCAAAAAAAGAACACCACAACCCCACGGAGAAGTACTAGGCCGGATGAGACCCAATCTTTCTTGCTCATCGAGTTGTTTCTTCAGCTCCTTCAACTCTTCGGGGCCGAGCTTGTAGGGACGTTTGCACACAGGTTCCGTACCGGGCTCAAGTTCAATAACAAATTCAACCGGCCGGTTTGGAGGCATCCCTGGGAGTTCTTCTGGAAAAACGTCTTGATAGTCACAAACAACCGGAATCTGCGAAATAGCATCCAATTCACCGTTCTCATTGAGAGAAAACAACCGGATGGTATTATCCCGGGCAGCAAAGACAATTACTTCCTCAGACGAATGAGTCAATTGAATCTGCTTGGCTGCACAATCAAGCTGAGCTTTATGCTTAGAGAGCCAGTCCATCCCGAGAATAAGATCGATATCGGAGTTACCAAGAACCATAGGCGAGGCATGAAACTTGAAATCACCCATCAAGATAGAAATATCCGGAACCTCCATACTAGAACTCAGTCGCTTGGCCGGAGAGACGACTTGCATGGCTCTAGGTAAAGCCTTAGTGCTAAAATTGTTCTCCGATGCAAATGGGAATGACATGAAGGAATGCGATGCACTAGAGTCAAAAAGAACTTTAGCAGGGATATCATTAACAGGAAGGTTACCCATGATGACATCTAAAGAATCCTCTGCCTGAGCTGCATTCACCATATTGACCTTGGCATGCTTGGGATTGTGCTTGACCACAGCTGTACTTGCCGATCTGACAGGAGGAGGAGGAGGAAGACGCCTCTGGTTGGTACACTTGTTGGCATAGTGACCCTTCTGTTGGCACTTGTTGCACGTGACCTCTGAAAGCGGACGGTGATACGGAGCACTCGGTCTTGGAGCTTGAGACGAAGACTTGTTCTGAAAGCCTAGGTTGGGTGGGTGGGAGAAACCACTGCCACCTTTGCTCTTCTGCTGAAACTGCTGACGGAACGGAGGAGGAGGAAGCCAATACTTCTGCTGCTTGACCACTTGAGTAGAGGAAGACGGAGTAACATCTCTGGCACGCTTCCTGGAAGCATCACACCTCAACTGAGTAGCCTCTTGCTTCAGTGCCATGTTGTAGAACTCATCATATCTCAACGGCTCAAAGAGGACAAGAGCGATCTGAATTTCCTCACGAAGACCACCCCTGAACTGATAGATCATGCCCTTCTCATCAGGAACATCCTGCTTGGCAAAACGGGCGAGCTTCTGGAACAACTTGTTGTAGTCATAGACAGACAAAGAGCCTTGCTTCAGATTGCGGAATTCCTGACGCTTACTTTCAACCACACTTTGAGGAATGTGATGAGCGCGGAAATCTTGACGGAAATCATCCCAAGTGATCAAACGTCCACCTCTGGAATCCTTGTACTGCTGGAACCACTCTGCAGCCTGATCTTTGAGCTGGAAAGAAGCGAACTTGACGAAATCTTCAGGCCTGACGTTGCTGCATTCAAAATGCTTGCCCAGATCCACTAACCAATCGTCAGCATCGGTAGCCTCAACACAATTGTTGAAAGTCTTTGGACCATTTGCGAGGAACTGGTTCAGAGTAGCAAAGTGGTACTGATTGCTGCCTTGATTCCCTTGACTGGCTTGATTGCGCTCTTGGAGGATTTGCATGATCAACTGTGTGTTTGCATTAGTAGCGGCCATCATAGCTTGCCATGCTTTCGGAGGAGGCGGAGGTGCAGGCGGATCAGGATTCGGAGTCGTGCGCGTTGGAGGAGCCATCCTGAAGAGGTTGACCACCATTAGCACACCAGTAGACAAATATTGAAGCTGAATCCAACGGAATGAAAATTGCAACATAAAGTCTTCACATCCGAACAAAATGAACGAATGCATTTCTCTTGAAGTGGTCACATATTCCTAAATTGCGAAGCCACGAAGAATCAAGTAGAAGGGGTACAACAACGAGGGATGGAATCAACATATGACGTCGAAGCAACTCGAATGCCACAACTGAAAATAAAACCAAGGGTTGGCTTGCGGAATAAGCCGGAACAAATACATGATAGAAATTTCGTCCGAAGTTTTCGTGGTGGGACCTACACGGGCTCGATCGTACAGCACCATCATGTACAAGGCAGTGCACATGACATACGAAGCGTCCCCGAGTCAGCATACCCAAGGACTCTTTAAGACACAACTAGACCACTGTAAGATCGACCGTGAATAGGCGAACCACTAGACGTCGAACCCCAATTTCATATCATTACATCTGTCGGAAAGATATCCTAAGAGCTACTTGAATTCCCACCTATGGAACTCCCGAAATTTTCCGGTTATGCAATCAGGTGTTGGGGATACAGGGGAGCATAATATCTCACTCAAGCTAGCAAATCCTACATCCAGCTGTATCCATCCTTCAATACATAACCAAGAAACCTTCGGAAACCATCTATCTCAACCTTCGAAAAGCATCCGTTATACAAGTTATGGCGATACTCCCGAACTCCCGCCCCAGTACTGGGTGGCGTCGAGGTTATCTCACCAACGAACTGCATAAAGGAGATTTTCGATGTCGCGCACAAATCTCAAGTATACCAGAATTGCAACGATAAAATTGTGACGACAACACCTCGGAGCTCAACTCCCCGGGACACTGCCACAACCCCTAAAGACAGGAGGCACCAAGAACAATGTTCTCGTCATAAAACCATCAGAACAAAACCAAGATACTCGCGTGATCCTAAAAAAATTTAGTGAAATTTGAGAAGAGAAGAGTCAAAACTCTACGTCAGGATGCCTTACCAGAGCGATGAGGAGACTGGGAAGTAAAAAGAATTCCTAAGCTCTCCGATATATAATTCCTAAGGACCCAAAACATTTTTCTAGACACAACTCGGCTTCTAAAAACGATCAAGCAATGGGGCTCCTAAGGTCGGGGAAGGCTCTGATTACCAACTTATAACGCCCTCGATGCGGCTATATCTCCCACGTGTCGAGGCACGACTTAGAGGCATAACCGCATTGAAAGCAATGTCGCAAGTCAGGAAATCATCACACATCCCATGTACATAAATAAGATAAAGGGGAGGTACATAGTTGGCTTACACTCGCCATGTCACATCAAAGTACATAAATAACATCCATCATACAAATCACTCATGGCCCGACTACGGTGCCAAAATAGAAAAGACCCCCAACATGCGACAAGGCCCTGAACCGATAACCCCAACTAGGCACCACTACTGATCATCCGGAAAAGACACGTTGTATCGCTGAGAGTCCTCGTCGAACTCCCACTTGAGCTCGTAATCGTCAACTGGAGCATAAACACCTGGACCTGCATCTGGAGTTGTAGTATCTGTGAGCCACAGGGACTCAACAATATCACACCCACGCGATCAAGACTATTTAAGCTTATAGGACAGGTACGGCAATATAAGTGGAGCTGCAGCAAGCGACTAGCATATATGGTGGCTAACTTTTACGCAAATGAGAGAGAGAAGAGAGGGCGAAGCACGAGTGAGAAGCTAGAGGGACATCCTGCGCAAGCATAACTCCAACACCGTGTCCACTTCCTGGACTCCGCCGAGAAGGGGCCATCACGGTAACACACACGGTTGATTCATTTTAATTAAGTTTAGTTAAAGTTATCTACAACCGGACATTAACAAATTCCCATCTGCCCATAACCGCGGGCACGGCTTTCGAAAGATCAATCCCTGCAGGGGAGTCCCAACTTAGCCCATAACAAGCTCTCACGGTCAACGAAGGAATAGACCTCCACCCAAGACACACCGATCAGACTCGGTATCTCGGTACAACAAGATGATTCGACAGGTTAAAACAAGTCCAGCAACACCGCCCGAATGTGCCGACAAATCCCGATAGGAGCTGAACATATCTCTTTCTCAGGGCACACTCAGATGAGACTAGCTATGAGTAAAACCAACCCTCAAGTTTCCCCGAGGTGGCCCCGCAGGCAGCTGAGTTCGGACCAACACTCAGAGGAGCACTGGCCCGTGGGGGGCTGAAATAAAGATGACCCTCGGGCTCCGGTAACCCAAGGGAAAAGAGGCTAGGCGGCAAATGGTAAAACCAATGTTGGGCATTGCTGGAAAAGCTTTAATCAAGACGAACTATCAAGGGGTTCCCATTATAGCCCAACCGCGTAAGGGACGCAACAATCCGGGAACATAACACCGATATGACGGAAACTAGGGCGGCAAGAGTGGAACAAAACACTAGGCGAGAGGCCGAGCCTTCCACCCTTTACCAAGTATATAGATGCATTAAGATAACATAGCAATATAATGATATCCCAACAAGTAAATAAATGTTCCAACAAGGAACGGCTCCAATCTTCACCTGCAACTAGCAACGCTATAAGAAGGGGCTGAGCGAAGCGGTAACATAGCCAATCAACGGTTTGCTGGGACAATGGGAGGTTAGAGGTTCAATCATGCAATTGGGAGGCTGACAAGCAAGTGGTAGGCATCGTAGCAGTGGCAAAGCAAAAGAGCGAGCAAACTAGCATAGCAAAGATAGTAGTGATTTCGAGGGTATGATCATCTTGCCTGCAAAGTTGTCAGAGTTGACTGGATCCTCAAAAGCACACTCAACGGGCTCCTCGTTAGCGAACTCGTCTCCCGGCTCTACCCAACAACACAAACAAGCAACAAGGATACAATCAACCACGTGCAAGGGCAACAATAATATGCAAAGACGGTATGCTATGCGGGATGCGATGCGGGATGCAAAATGCAAGACGTTACAGAAAATGCAGGAACTTGGCCTCAACTTGGAAAACCAAGTGTGCCACTGGATAGAGGGGACGAAATGGCTTGAAAACGATATAAAGATCATAGGAATCGGAGCTACGGTTTGGAAATGGCGAGCGTTTTACGAAACGAACCGATCTGCAATTTACAGCAAGTAGGCTCCTAAATGCAACCAAAAGAACATGCTACAGCCATGAAACATGAAAACAAAAGACATGCCAGTGATTTACACAAGATGGTTAACAAAACACTAGCACTGAGCCATAGGCAAATTCATCCATTAAGGGGTTCAAACAAGCATGGCAAAAACGAATATGCAAAACAGATTCCAGACTTAGTGAAATTAACACTAGCCTGAAATTTCAGATCACGAAGCCCTCTTCGGAGCAGCAAAACAACATGATAGATAACCTGAACATGACAAGTAAGAACATGGCATGGAGCTACTCAACAAGCTTAACAGAACACCCAAAGTGACCTGGGGCCAAAAGGGTCCACAAAATACTCTACCGAGCTCACGAACATAGCTCGAACACAATCAGTTTTCAGACTTAGTGAAAACTGAGACATGCAGAAATTATAACTCATGAAGGCATGTAAACGAGCTCGATGCACTCACTATGGTGCAAGTCATGGCAAGGCAAGCATATATCCAGAAAGAAGACACAATATGCTAGCTACACATGGCAAGAACAAAGGCATAGCATGCATGGAACACTAACGGTAGTATCGACAAAATCGCAAACAAGTTGACGATCTGTCCAGATTAACAACGAAGCAAAAGTTGAGCTCGATTGAGTCAACCTAGAGCACTCCACATATGCAAACAAAGACATGGATTGATAGGGCATAACATAAATATCAAAACTCCCTTACTGATCATCCTCAAAAGAGGCACGGATCACTAGGAAACAAGCTGGACATATAGCATCATGAACTAAAATATCCCAGACTTAGTGAAAATCACTAAGTCCCTGAAATCAACAATCTCAGGTACCTCTCTTCGCAAGCTTGCACAAGACAACACACACATCATAAAAATTCATGGGTGGCACCTCTGGAAAGAAGACAAAATGCTTAACAATTCATCCCAAAGGGGCATAGGCATATCATGCACGAATTAAACATGGCAAAAATGACAAAAGTGCATGATGAACTAACGGATCTGCAATTTAACTCACGAAGCCTCCTTCTAACAGCATTTTGGGCAACAAGATGACCCCAAATGCAAATTATGCAATGGAATGAAATGATGTACATGTCGAGACGAAGATTTTGATATATCATATGTCCAAAACGGAGCTACGGATGCGGAGATATGAGCAGTCAAAGTAAGCATCATGAGCTAGGGTTTGGGGAAAAAGTCAACCGATGCCCAGATCCAGATCTGGATCGGCACGCTTCCCGAGGCGGCGCCGGAGTTACTGTAGCTCGCCGGAGACGCGGGGGTCGCCGGTCGGGGAGGAGGAAGAAGAAGCCGGGGCGAGGCCGGGCGGCGCCGGAGGAGGAGGCGGCGACCGCGGGCGGTGGGCGTCCGGGGCGGCGCCGGCCGGTGGCGGGCGGCGGCGGCCGGCGTGCGGCGGCCCGGCGAGGCGACGAGCGACGGCGGGGCGGCGGCCGGAGGAGGAGAAGAAGGGCGGCGGCAGCGGGGCTCCTCGGCCCCGGCGAGGTGGAGAGGAGGGCCCGCCTCGAGCCTGCGGGCCGGCGGCGAGGTGGTCCGCCCGCCAAGTGGCGGCGCGCGATTCGCGGGGAGGCGGGGCGGACACGTCCGGCGCCGGGCGGACGCGTCCGGCGGCGGATCTGGAATCTTTTTTTTAGGGTTTTGAACGGGGGAAGAGGAGATCCGAATGGAGGGGGTATATATAGGTATAAGTGGAGCTAGGAGAGTCCAAATGAGGTGCGGTTTTCGCCCACGCGTGATCGAACGCTCTAGGACATGGAGCAGAGTTTAGGTGGGTTTTGGGCCAAATTGGAGGGGTGTTGGGCTGCAACACACACGAGGCCTTTTCGGTCCCTCGGTTAACCGTTGGAGTATCAAACGAAGTCCAAATGATACGAAACTTGACAGGCGGTCTACCGGTAGTAAACCAAGGCCGCTTGGCAAGTCTCGGTCCAATCCGGAAATGTTTAATCCCCACACACTAAAGAAAGGTAGAAATGACCACCGGAGGAGAACGAAGCGCCGGAATGCAAAACGGACAACGGGGAAAATGCTCGAATGCATGAGATGAACACGTATGCAAATGCATGCATGAGATGACATGATTAAGAGATGCACGAAAAGAAAAACCAACACACGGAGACAAAAGACCCGAACCCGAGAAATAAATTATAAACTTAGCGCCGGAGACGGCAAGAGTTGGATACAAATATGGAAAGTAAATCTGGGGCGTTACATTTTGTGGCATTTGGACTCCGTTTGATATTGATTTTCTGTGATGTAAAAAACATTGAAAAAATAACAACTGGCACTTGGCACAATGTTAATAGGTTTGTACCAAAAAATGATATAAAATTAATATAAAATGATTATAAAACATCAAGATTGATAATAAACCAACATGGAATAATCAAAAATTATAGAAACGTTGGAGACGTATCACATGTCTACTGGGGCATCCCCAAGCTTAGATGCTTGAGACTTATTGGAATATTATCTTGGGATGCCTTGGGCATCCCCAAGATTGAGATTTTGTGTATCCTTAATTCCTTTTACATCACGGTTTCCCTAAATCTTAAGAACTTCATCCACACAAAACTCGACACGAACTTCTGAGATAAATTAATATAAATCAATGCAATTACCTTATCATTCTCTACTGTTGCAAATCAAATTATTATTTAACATTGCATACTAAATGCCTCTGCATATTTAATACTCCTATCATAAAATAGAATGTTTAAACAAGTAAACATACGCAAACAATGCAAACATAATAACAATCTGTCTAAACAGGACATTCTATAAAGAATGCAAGAAGATTCATACTTCTCTAACTCCAAAATTTCTGAAAACATACTACACTGTATAAATTTTGTCGTAGCCTATTGTGTAAAAATTTCAACATTTTATCACATTCTGACTTTCCATAAGAATTCAGACAATGATAGAAAACTTTTTGTTTTCAAACAGCAACATATAGACTTGAAAAATAAGCTTGGTAAAGGCTATACTTGACATTTTTATTGAAAAGAAAGATACAAAACATTACTCTAAACAACAGAAATAAAATCCTAATAAAATAAAATGAAGCTCCAAGAAAAACACGTATCATGTGACGGATAAAAATATAGCTCCAAGTGAGGTTACCAATAGTGTTGGAGACGAAAGAGGGGATGCCTTCTGGGGCATACCTAAGCTTAGTTGCTTCGGTCTTCCTAGAATATTACCTTCGGGTGACTTGGGCATACCCAATCTTAGGGTCCTGTCACTCCTTGTTCTCCTCATATCGATATCTCACCCAAAACTTGAAAACTTCAATAACACAAAACTTAACGGAACTTTGTGAGATAGATTAGTATGATAATGACAAATCGTTCACTTTGGTACTGTCAAGATAACGTTCATAATTATTCTCACACAATGCCTATTGTGCCCTACAATTTATAAAATTTATATTGACCAATATAAGATATATAAACTATAAAACAAGCAATCTATGCATTGAAGACAGAATCTGTAAAAAAACAGAACAGTCTGTAATGATCTGAAAAATGACCATACTTCTGTTACTCCAAAAACTCTGCAAAAATTAGGAGAACGTAGGAAATTTGTATGTTAATCATATGTAAAAAAATTATAATTTTTTGACGCTCGGATGATTTTTAACAATTTTGTTACTAGCTGCAAAAGTTTCTGTTTTTCCATAGAATCAAGTCAACTATCATCCACACTATCCCAAAGGCTTTACTTGGTACTTTATTGAAGCAAAGGCTATAAGACATGATTAACATAGTAGCTTAGTCATGTGAACACACAAAAACAATAGGGGTAAGTATTGGGTTATCTTCCAATAAGCGCTTTTCTTTAATGCCTTTTTAGCTAGGCATGATGATTTCAATGATGCTCACATAAAAGATAAAAATTTAAACATAATGGGAGCATCACAAAACACATGGAAAGCACACTTAAGTCTAACTCACTTCCTATGCATAGGGATTTTGTGAGGAAATAACTTTTGGGAGGAAGAATCAACTAGCATCGGAAGGCAAAACATGCATAACTTCAAAACTTTCAACACATAGAGAGGAAACTTGATATTATTGAGATATGTAGAAGCATATATTCCTGTCTCATAATAATTTTGAGTAGCATCATGAATGTATTCAATAACATAGCCATCACATAAGGCATTCTTTTCATGATACATAAGCATATAAATTTTATTACTCTCCGCATAAGCAAATTTATTCTCATGAATAGTGGTGGGAGCAAACTCAACAAAATAACTATCATGAGAGACTTGATTGCCATTATCAAATTGAAAATACAATCATGATGAATTCATAGTTATAATTAATATTTTTCGCACACATGTCATCACCATAATCATCATAGATAGGAACTTTGTTGTCATAATCAATTGAAACCTCTTCCAAAATAGTGGATTCAGCATTAAATAAAGTCATAACCTCTCCAAATCCACTTTCATAATTATTACAATAAGATTCAACACCCTCCAAATAGTGGTATCATTAGTACCTAGAGTTTACACTCTTCCAAACCCACTTTCATCGGTATAATCATCATAAGAGGAGGCATGTTATCATCATAATAATTTTTCTCATCAAAACTTGGGGGAGTAAAAATATCGTCTTCATCAAATATATCATCCCCAAGCTTATGTCTTTCCATATCATTACCATCATGATATTCATAGCAAGCATACATACAACATTGCAATCATTCCCGTCATTCAAAGATGCCAAACATTTTATTGAATTCTTCTTGTATCAATTTAGCACAATTTTCCTTTCCATAATTTTCAAGAAAGACGTGATGAAGACGAATAATATGAGGCAACCTCAATACCATTTTTTGTATTTTTTTCTATAAACCAGACTAGTGATAGAACTCAAAACTAAAAGATTCGATTGCAAGATATAAAGATATACCTTCAAGTACTCACCTCCCCGGCAACGGCTCCAGAAAAGAGCTTGATGTCTACTACACAACTTTATTCTTGTAGACTCGTCTTGGGCCTCCAAGATCAGAGTTTTGTAGGACAGTAGCAATTTTCCCTTAAGTGGATGACCTAAGGTTTATCAATCCGTGAGAGGTGTAGGATGAAGATGGTCTCTCTCAAACAACTCTGCAACCAAATACAAGAAATCTCTTGTGTCCCCAACACACCCGATACAATAGAAGATTGTATAGGTGCACTAGTTCGGCAAAGAGATGGTGATACAAGTGTAGTATGGATAGTAGATATAGGTTTTTGTAATCTGAAAATAAAAAACAGCAAGGTAGCAAGTGATAAAATAGAGCACAAATAGTGTTGCAATGCTTGAAAACAAGGTCTAGTGTTCATACTTTTAGTAGTGTAATCTCTCAACAGTGCTAACACTAGTAGAACGAGGTGCTATACAAATGGTTTTTAACCCGTTTCCGCGACGGCATTTGGAACCGTCACTTACTGAGTGTGGGCGGTAGGGGGGTCCTTCCCACATGACCCAGAAACTGTTGGGGATATGGCCCTCCTGGCACACACGCTCGGTAAAATGAGGTCGTGTGCGACCGGCAAGCGCTCAAACACAGAAATATGTATAGTAGAGCTAAAAAATACAATTATACAAGTTAAATTGTTTCCGGTCGCAAGTACATCCCACACAGTCAGTCCCCACTAAACGTTTCCGTTCGTATGTACATCCCACGCAGTCGCTCCAAGGAAAACATTTCCGTTCACAGGTACATCACACACAATTTTTCCCGTTAAATCGTTTGCTTTATTGAATGTATCACACACTGTCCGTAGAAGAAACTGTGTGGCAAAGACTGTCCATCACACACAATTTTTATCTGGTAACATTTGCGCAAGGTGGCCTAACGCAAACAGTTTTCAAGAGAAAGTTTTTTGTGATTGTTCATTGATCCAACACGGTTTATTGCTAGAAACTGTGTGTGTTGCCTGAGTTCATCGCCACGGTATTTTTTCAATAACCGTTTGCAATAGCAAAACCCAATTAGCAGGCTAATTCACCATTAGTAGGCTAATTACCCTATTATTAATAATCCATTTATTAATCTAATTGACATTCATATTAAGCACATAATATATTTCATTTCCATATTAAGGAAGCGGAATTTCATAATTTAAATACATTAGAGTACAACATGATATAGCTTCAGCACTCAGCTACCCCATTACACAACTGCACCAGCACCAAGTTTCACATGCAACATGTAGATGAAGGAAATATGCCCTGGAGGCAATAATAAAGTTATTATTTATTTCCTTATATCATGATAAATGTTTATTATTCATGCTGGAATTTTATTAACCGGAAACACGATACACGTGTGAATACATAGACAAACAAAGTGTCACTAGTATGCCTCTACTAGACTAGCTCGTTAATCAAAGATGGTTATGTTTCCCAGCCATAGACATGAGTTGCCATTTGATTAACGGGATCACATAATTAGGAGAATGATGTGATTGACTTGACCCATTCCGTTAGCTTAGCACTTGATCGTTTAGTTTGTTGCTATTGCTTTCTTCATGACTTATACATGTTGCTATGACTAATAGATTATGCAACTCCCGTTTACCGAAGGAACACTTTGTGTGCTACCAAACGTCACAACGTAACTGGGTGATTATAAAGGTGCTCTACAGGTGTCACCAAAGGTACTTGTTGGGTTGGCGTATTTCGAGATTAGGATTTGTCCCTCCGATTGTCGGAGAGGTATCTCTGGGCCCACTCGGTAATACACATCACTTAAGCCTTGCAAGCATTGCAACTAATGAGTTAGTTGCGGGATGATGTATTACGGAACGAGTAAAGAGACTTGTCGGTAACGAGATTGAACTAGGTATTGAGATATCGATGATTGAATCTCGGGCAAGTAACATACCGATGACAAAGGGAACACCGTATGTTGTTATGCGGTTTGACCGATAAAGATCTTCATAGAATATGTAGGAACCAATATGAGCATCCAGGTTCCGCTATTGGTGATTGACTGGAGACATGTCTCCGTCATGTCTACATAGTTCTCGAACCCGTTGGGTCCACACGCCTAAAGTTCGATGACGGTTATATTATGAGTTTATGTGTTTTGATGTACCAAAGGTAGTTCGGAGTCCTAGATGTGATCACGGACATGACGAGGAGTCTCGAAATGGCCGAGATATGAAGTTTGATATATTGGACGACTATATTCGGACACCAGAATGGTTTCGGGGGTTATCGTATATATACCGGAGTACCGGGGGGTTACCAGACCCCCCCCGGAGGTTAATGGGCCTCATGGGCCCAATTGGTGGAAGAGGAGAGGCGGCCAAGGGGCAGCCGCGCGCCCCTCCCCTCCCAAGTCCGAATTAGACTAGGAAGGGGGGCGGTGCCCCCTCCCCTTTCCTTTCTCCTTCCCTCTCCTCTCCTACTCCAACATGGAAAGGGGGGAGTCCTACTCCCGCTGGGAGTAGGACTCCTCATGGGGCGCGCCAAGGGTGGCCGGCCCCCTCCCCCTCCTCTACTCCTTTATATACGGGGAGGGATGCACCCCCTAGAGACACAACAATTGATCTCTTGGATCTTTTAGCCGTGCGTGGTGCCCCCCTCCACCATAATCCACCTCGGTCATATCGTAGCGGTGCTTAGGAGAAGCCCTGTGTCGGTGGAACATCATCACCGTCACCACGCCGTCGTGCTGATGGAACTCTCCCTCAAAGCTCGGCTGGATCGGAGTTTGAGGGACGTCATCGAGTTAAACGTTTGCAGAACTCGGAGGTGCCGTGCGTCCGGTGCTTGATTGGTCGGATCGTGAAGACGTACGACTACATCAACCGTGTTGTGCTAACGCTTCTTCTTTAGGTCTACTAGGGTACGTAGACACACTCTCCCCTCTCATTGCTATGCATCACCATGATCTTGCGTGTGCGTAGGAATTTTTTTTAAATTACTATGTACCCCAACAGTGGCATCCGAGCCAGGTTTTATGCATTGATGTTGTATGCACGAGTAGAACACAAGTGAGTTGTGGGCGATACAAGTCATACTGCTTACCAGCATGTCATACTTTGGTTCGGCGGTATTGTTGGATGAAGCGGCCCGGACCGACATTACGCGTACGCTTACGCGAGACTGGTTCTACCGACGTGCTTTGCACATAGGTCGCTGGTTGGTGTCAGTTTCTCCAACTTTAGTTGAACCGAGTGTGGCTTCGCCCGGTCCTTGAGAAGGTTAAAACAGCACCAACTTGACGAACTATCGTTGTGGTTTTGATGCATAGGTAAGAACGGTTCTTGCTCAGCCCGTAGCAGCCACGTAAAACTTGCAACAACAAAGTAGAGGACGTCTAACTTGTTTTTGTAGGGCATGTTCTGATGTGATATGGTCAAGGCATGATGCTATATTTTATTGCATGAGATGATCATGTTTTGTAACCGAGTAATCGGCAACTGGCAGGAGCCATATGGTTGTCGCTTTATTGTATGCAATGCAATCGCCCTATAATGCTTTACTTTATCACTAAGCGGTAGCTATAGTCATGGAAGCATAAGTTGGCGAGACGACAACGATGCTACGATGGACATCAAAGTGTCACGCTGGTGACAATGGTGATCATGATGGTGCTTTGGAGATGAAGATCACAAGCACAAGATGATGATGGCCATATCATATCACTTATATTTATTGCATGTGATGTTTATCTTTTATACATCTTATCTTGCTTTGATTGACGGTAGCATTATAAGATGATCTCTCACTAAATTATCAAGGCATAAGTGTTCTCCCTGAGTATGCACCATTGCAAAAGTTCTTCGTGTTGAGACACCACGTGATGATCGGGTGTGATAGGCTCTACGTTCAAATACAACGGGTGCAAAACAGTTGCACACACGGAATACTCAGGTCAAACTTGACGAGCCTAGCATATGCAGATATGGCCTCGGAACACTGAGACCGAAAGGTCGAGCGTGAATCATATAGTAGATATGATCAACATAGTGATGTTCACCATTGAAACTACTCCATCTCACGTGATGACCGAACATGGTTTAGTTGATTTGGATCACGTGATCACTTAGAGGATTAGAGGGATGTCTATCTAAGTGGGAGTTCTTAAGTAATATGATTAATTGAACTTAAATTTATCATGAACTTAGTACCTTATAGTTTTTTGCTTGTCTATGTTGATTGTAGATAGATGGCTCGTGCTGTTGTTCTGTTGAATTCTAATGTGTTCCTTGAGAAAGGAAAGTTGAAAGATGATGGTAGCAATTACACGGACTCGGTCCGTAACTTGAGGAATATCCTCATTGCTGCACAGAAGAATTACGTCCTGGAAACACCGCTGGGTGCCAGGCCTCCTGCAGATGTTGCTGATAACGTTAAGAACGTTTGGCAGAGTAAAGCTGATGACTACCCGATAGTTCAGTGTGCCATGCTTTACGGCTTAGAACCGGGACTTCAACGATGTTTTGAAGGTCATGGAGCATATGAGATGTTCCAGGAGTTGAAGTTAATATTTCAAGCAAATGCCCGGATTGAGAGATATGAAGTCTCGAATAAGTTCTATAGCTGCAAGATGGAGGAGAGTAGTTCTGTCAGTGAACATATACTCAAAATGTCTGGGTATCGTAATCACTTGACTCAACTGGGAATTAATCTTCCTATTGATAGTGTCATTAACAGAGTTCTTCAATCACTGCCACCAAACTACAAAAGCTTTGTGATGAACTATAATATGCAAGGGATGGATAAGAAAATTCCCGAGCTCTTCGCGATGCTAAAGGCTGCGGGGGTAGAAATCAAAAAGGAGCATCAAGTGTTGATGGTCAATAAGACCACTAGTTTCAAGAAAAAGGGTAAAGGGAAGAAGAAAGGGAACTTCAAGAAGAACGACAAACAAGTTGCTTCTCAAGAGAAGAAACACAAGTCTGGACCTAAGCCTGGAACTAAGTGCTTCTACTGCAAATAGACTGGTCACTGGAAGCGGAACTGCCCCAAGTATTTGGTGGATAAGAAGGATAGCAAGATGAACAAAGATATATGTGATATACATGTTATTGATGTGTACCTTACTAATGCTCGCAGTAGCACCTGTGTATTTGATACTGGTTCTGTTTCTAATATTTGCAACTCGAAATAGGGACTACGGATTAAGCGAAGATTGGCTAAGGACGAGGTGACGATGCGCGTGGGAAATGGTTCCAAAGTCGATGTGATCGCAGTCGGCACACTACCTCTACATCTACCTTCGAGATTAGTTTTCGATCTGAATAATTGTTATTTGGTGCAAGTGTTAAGCATGAACATTATATCAAGATCTTGTTTGATGCGAGGCGGTTATTCATTTAAATCAGAGAATAATGGTTGTTCTATTTATATGAGTAATATCTTTTATGGTCATGCACCCTTGAAGAGTGGTCTATTCTTATTGAATCTCGATAGTAGTGATACACATATTTATAATATTTAAGCCAAAAGATGCAGAGTTGATAATGATAGAGCAACTTATTTGTGGCACTGCTGTTTAGGTCATATTGGTGTAAAGCGCATGAAGAAACTCCATACCGATGGACTTTTGGAACCACTTGATTATGAATCACTTGGTACTTGTGAACCGTGCCTCATGGGAAAGATGACTAAAACACCATTCTCCGGAACTATGAAGTGAGCAACAGATCTGTTGGAAATCATACATACAGATGTATGTGGTCCAATGAATGTTGAGGCTCGCGCTGGGTATCGTTATTTTCTCACCTTCACAGATGATTTAAGCAGATATGGGTATATCTAATTAATGAAACATAAGTCTGAAACATTTGAAAAGTTCAAAGAATTTTAGAGTGAAGTTGAAAATCATCGTAACAAGAAAATAAAGTTTCTACGATCTGATCATGGAGGAGAATATTTGAGATACGAGTTTGGTCTTCATTTGAAACAATGCGGAATAGTTTCGCAACTCATGCCACCCAGAACACCACAGCGTAATGGTGTGTCCGAACGTCGTAATCGTACTTTACTAGATATGTTGTGATCTATGATGTCTCTTACTGATTTACCGCTATCATTTTGGGGTTATGCTTTAGAGACAGCTGCATTCACGTTAAATAGGGCACCATCGAAATCCGTTGAGACGACGCCTTATGAACTGTGGTTTGGCAAGAAACCAAAGTTGTAGTTTCTTAAAGTTTGGGGCTGCGATGCTTATGTGAAAAAACTTCAACCTAATAATCTCGAACCCAAATCCGAGAAATGTGTCTTCATAGGATACCCAAAGGAAACTATTGGGTACACTTTCTATCAGAGATCTTAAGACAAAAACGTTTGTTGCTAAATTTGGATCCCTTCTAGAGAAGGAGTTTCTCTTGAAAGAAGTGAGTGGGAGGAAAGTAGAACTTGACGAGGTAAATATACCTGCTCCCTTATTGGAAAGTAGTTCATCACAGAAACCGGTTCCTGTGACACCTACACCAATTAGTGAGGAAGTTAATGATGATGATCATGAAACTTCAGATCAAGTTATTACTGAGCCTCGTAGGTCAACCAGAGTGAGATCCACACCAGAGTGGTACGTAATCCTATTCTGGAGGTTATGTTGCTAGACCATGACGAACCTACGAACTATGAAGAAGCGATGGTGAGCCCAGATTCCTCAATATGGCTTGAGGCCATGAAATCTGAGATGGGATCCATGTATGAGAACAAAGTGTGGACTTTGGTTGACTTGCCTGTTGATCGGAAAGCCATTGAAAATAAATGGATCTTCAAGAAGAAGACCGACGATGACGGTAATTTTACTTATAAAGCTCGACTTGTTGCAAAAGGTTTTCGACAAGTTCAAGGGATTGAATACGATGAGACGTTCTCACCCATAGCGATGCTTAAGTCTGTCCGAATCATGTTAGCAATTGCCGCATTTTATGATTATGAAATTTGGCAAATGGATGTCAAAACTGCATTCCTGGATGGATTTCTGGAAGAAGAGTTGTATATGATGCAACCGGAAGGTTTTGTTGATCCAAAGGGAGCTAACAAAGTGTGCAAGCTCCAATGATCCATTTATGGACTGGTGCAAGCCTCTCGGAGTTGGAATAAACATTTTGATAGTGTGATCAAAGCATATGGTTTCATACAGACTTTTGGAGAAGCATGTATTTACAAGAAAGTGAGTGGGAGCTCTGTAGCATTTCTGATATTATATGTGGATGACATATTGTTAATTGGAAATGATATAGAATTTCTGGATAGCATAAAAGGATATTTGAATAAGAGTTGTTCAATGAAAGACCTCGGTGAAGCTGCTTATATATTGGGCATCAAGATCTATAGAGATAGATCGAGACGCTTAATTGTACTTTCACAAATCACATACCTTGACAAAATTTTGAAGAAGTTCAAAATGGATCAAGTAAAGAAAGGGTTATTGCCTGTGTTACAAGGTGTGAAGTTGAGTAAGACTCAATGCCCGACCACTGCAGAAGATAGAGAGAAAATGAAAGATGTTCCCTATGCTTCAGCCATAGGCTCTATCATGTATGCAATGCTATGTACCAGACCTGATGTGTGCCTTGCTATTAGTTTAGCAGGGAGGTACCAAAGTAATCTAGGAGTGGATCACTGGACAGCGGTCAAGAACATCCTGAAATACCTGAAAAGGACGAAGGATATGTTTCTCGTTCATGGAGGTGACAAAGAGCTTGTCGTAAATGGTTACGTTGGTGCAAGCTTTGACACTGATCCGGACGATTCTAAATCGCAAACCGGATACATGTTTTTTATTAAACTGTGGAGCTGTCAGTTGGTGCAGTTCTAAACAAAGCTTCGTAGCGGGATCTACATGTGAAGCAGATTACATAGCTGTTTCGGAAGCAGCAAATGAAGGAGTCTGGATGAAGGAATTCATATCCGATCTAGGTGTCATACCTAGTGCATCGGGTCCAATGAAAATCTTTTGTGACAATACTGGTGCAATTGCTTTAGCAAAGGAATCCATATTTCACAAAGAACCAAGCACATCAAGAGACGCTTCAACTCCATCCGGGATCAAGTCCAGGTGGGATACATAGAGATTTGCAATATACATATGGATCTGAATGTTGCAGACCCGTTGACTAGGCCTCTTCCACGAGCAAAACATGATCAGCACCAAGGCTCCATGGGTATTAGAATCATTACTGTGTAATCCAGATTATTGACTCTAGTGCAAGTGGGAGACTGAAGGAAATATGCCCTAGAGGTAATAATAAAGTTATTATTTATTTCCTTATATCATGATAAATGTTTATTATTCATGCTAGAATTGTATTAACCCGAAACATGATACATGTGTGGATACATAGACAAACAAAGTGTCACTAGTATGTCTCTACTAGACTAGCTCGTTAATCAAAGATGGTTATGTTTCCTAGCCATAGACATGAGTTGTCATTTGATTAATGGGATCACATCATTAGGAGAATGATGTGATTGACTTGACCCATTCCGTCAGCTTATCACTTGATCGTTTAGTTTGTTGCTATTGCTTTCTTCATGACTATACATGTTCCTATGACTATGAGATTATGCAACTCCCGTTTACCAGAGGAACACTTTGTGTGCTACCAAACGTCACAACGTAACTGGATGATTATAAAGGTGCTCTGCAGGTGTCACCAAAGGTACTTGTTGGGTTGGCGTATTTCAAGATTAGGATTTGTCACTCCGATTATCAAAGAGGTATCTCTGGGCCCACTCGGTAATACACATAACTTAAGCCTTGCAAGCATTGCAACTAATGATTTAGTTGCAGGATGACGTATTACGGAACGAGTAAAGAGACTTGGTGGTAACGTGATTGAACTAGGTATTGAGATACCGACGATCGAATCTCGGGCAAGTAACATACCGATGACAAAGGGAACAACATATGTTGTTATGCAGTTTGATCAATAAAGATCTTCGTAGGATATGTAGGAACCAATATGAGCATCCAGGTTCTGCTATTGGTTACTGAAAATAGACATGTCTCGGTCGTGTCTACATAGTTCTCGAACCCGTAGGGTCCGCACGCTTAAAGTTCGATGACGAATATATTATGAGTTTATGTGTTTTGATGTACCAAAGGTAGTTCGGATTCCTGGATGTGATCACGGACATGACGAGGAGTCTCGAAATGGTTGAGACATGAAGTTGATATATTGGACGACTATATTCGGACACCGGAATGGTTCCGGGGGTTATCGGATATATACCGGAGTACCGGGGGGTTACCGGAACCTCCCGGAGGTTAATGGGCCTCATGGGCCCAATTGGTGGAAGAGGAGAGGCGGCCAAGGGGCAGCCGCGCGCCCCTCCCAAGTCCAAATTGGACTAGGAAGGGGGGTGGCGCCCCCCCTTTCCTTTCTCCCTATTTCTCCTTCCGTCTCCTCTCCAACTCCAACATGGAAAGGGGGGGAGTCCTACTCCCGGTGGGAGTAGGACTCCTCATGGGGCGCGCCAAGGGTGGCCGGCCCCCTCCCCCTCCTCTACTCCTTTATATACGGGGAGGGAGGCACCCCCTAGAGACACAACAATTGATCTCTTGGATCTTTTAGCCGTGTGTGGTGCCCCCCTCCACCATAATCCACCTCGGTCATATCGTAGTGGTGCTTAGGAGAAGCCCTCCGTCGGTGGAACATCATCATCGTCACCACGCCGTCATGCTACGAAACTCTCCCTCAAAGCTCGGCTGGATCGGAGTTCGAGGGACGTCATTGAGTTGAACGTGTGCAGAACTCGGAGGTGCCGTGCGTTCGGTGCTTGATCGGTCGGATCGTGAAGACGTACGACTACATCAACCGCGTTGTGCTAACACTTCCGCTTTCGGACGAGCGGTAGACAACTCTAGTCGTCGTTGAGACACTCTCCCATCGATCTTGGTGTGCGTAGGAATTTTTTTGAAATTACTAGGTTCCCCACTGAGCTGCAACCTTTCGAAATTAGCATCATAGACAGTATATAGACAGATGCATCTCATGTGGAAAACTGCTGAAGCGGAAGGCGAATATTGAGCCTTCATTCATGTTGAAGGTCTTTGCAACTTTAGGCCAGTGCATGTGGATGATTGCACATCCTTCGTCCTCTTCAGGAACACTTCAATATTGAACCATGGGTGTTGTATGAAAACCTTCCTCGCCTCTGACCATAGAGGTGGTTTCGAGAGTAATCATCAGTGAACTGCTTTGGAAAAGGCCTGAAAACAAGGATGTGCATAAATATCTTCTCTATATTGAAATGGGGCAAAGGAATAAAAAGGCAAGGTATAATAGTTAGTACCATCCTGTAGTGAACTGATGTCTTCTTCATTGTGCAGAAAAAGATCTTGTTGTTTTTTGTCGCTAATTTCTTTATCCTAACAATCTTTCTGAGTTTCTTGACTTGACTGATATTCACGGATAAACTCATTTCCCCATATGCAAAAAGGGTCGAACAGTGGGTCAAAACCTCTGACAGCAGGACCTACATGTGGAGACCAAATTGTTAAAAACCTAAATATTAGAATGGTTCCTGCAATTGCACAATAATGTGCTATTAGACAACGGACCATGCACGTGCTAACCTCGATTGTAAACCTCAGTGCTTCCCATTGTTTCCCTGCAACACATATAAGGTAGTTAGTCATCAGGTTAAGTAAGGGTTCGCATGCTATCAGTAAAATATGTTGATGAAAAATAAGCACATTGCAGATTCATCAGATTAATTCAAGCCACATGGAAAACATTTATCCAAACCAAGCATGATTAAGAACTAGGAAATATAGCACTTGTATATGTTTCTCATGTATTAAGTGCAGCCAAATTCGATTTATTCCTCACATGCACAACAATACAAAATTCTACCCACGACAATTGGACATCGCATTGCAGAATTGAACCAAGCAGTTAGCTAAACACCACAACAAATGAACCAAACATTAACTGAGCACCACATTGCACAATATAACATACTCCTAATAGAAGATCAGACAGTTAACCAAACCAAGCATGCTTAACAACTTGGAAATATAGCAATTGTATTTTTTTTCTCATGTATTTACTACAGCCAAATTCAATTTATTCCTCACATGGTACATAGCACCCACAACAATTGAACACCGCATTGTAGAATTGAACCAAACAACCAACCACGTCGCATCATCGGCACACGAGGCGTTGACGGTGGCCTCGACGGCGAGGTGCTCCTCCAAGATCTGGGGGTCGGCATGAATGGCAGCCATCGCGACCTCATCCCCGTGTGCGGCCACGATTTGCTTCTCCGCTGCCAAATGGTGCTTGGGATACTGGCTATACTATGTACACCATTGTTTTGGGCGGCGTTTATTTGGTGGAGGGGTCGGTGATTTGGGTGGAAGGTGTCACGTCAGCGGTTGGGGCATGTGCTACCTCTTGAGCACTGCGTTGGTTTTCCCTTTAAGAGGAAAGGGTGATGCAGCAAAGTAGCGTAAGTATTTCCCTCAGTTTTTGAGAACCAAGGTATCACTCCAGTAGGAGGCCGCGCACGAGTCCCTCGCACCTACACAAACAAATAAATCCTCGCAACCAACGCGATAAGGGGTTGTCAATCCCTACACGGTCACTTACGAGAGTGAGATCTGATAGATATGATAGGATAATATTTTTGGTATTTTTATGATAAAGATGCAAAGTAAAATAAATGGCAAAGGAAATAACTAAGTATTGGAAGATTAATATGATGGAAGATAGACCCGAGGGCCATAGGTTTCACTAGTGGCTTCTCTCAAGAGCATAAGTATTTACGATGGGTGACTAAATTACTGTTGAGCAATTGACAGAATTAAGCATAGTTATGAGAATATCTAGGTATGATCATGTATATAGGCATCACGTCCGAGACAAGTAGACCGACTCTGCCTGCATCTACTACTATTACTCCACACATCGACCGCTATTCGGCATGCATCTAGAGTATTAAGTTCAGAGAAGAGAGTAACACTTTAAGCAAGATGACATGATGTAGAGGGATAAACTCATGCAATATGATATAAACCCCATCTTGTTATCATCGATGGCAACAATACAATACGTGCCTTGCTGCCCCAACTGTCACTTGGAAAGGACACCGCAAGATTGAACCCAAAACTAAGCACTTTTGACCATAGCAAGAAAGATCAATCTAGTAGGCCAAACCAAACTAATAATTTGAAGAGACTTGCAAAGATAACCAATCATACATAAAAGAATTCAGAGAAGATTCAAATATTGTTCATAGATAAACTCGATCATAAACCCACAATTCAATCGGTCTCAACAAACACACCGCAAAAGAAGATTACATCGAATAGACCTCCACAAGAGAGGGGGAGACTTTGTATTGAGATCCAAAAAGAGAGAAGAAGCCATCTAGCTAATAACTATGGACCCGTAGTCTGAAGTAAACTACTCACACTTCATCGGAGGGGCTATGGTGTTGATGTAGAAGCCCTCCGTGATCGATGCCCCCTCCGGCGGAGCTCCGGAAAGGCCCCAAGATGGGATCTCGTGGATACAGAAAGTTACGGTGGTGGAATTAGGGTTTTGGCTCTGTATCTGGTAGTTTGGGGGTACGTAGGTATATATAGGAGGAAGGAGTACGTAGGTGGAGCAATAGGGGGCCCACGAGGGTGGAGGGCGCGCCTGGGGGTAGGCGCCCCCTACCTCGTGCCTTCCTCGTTGATTGCTTGACGTAGGGTCCAAGTCCTCTGGATCATGTTCGTTCCAAAATCACGTTCCCGAAGGTTTCATTCCGTTTGGACTCCGTTTGATATTCTTTTTCTGCGAAACCCTAAAATAGGCAAAAAACAGCAATTCTGGGCTGGGCCTCCGGTTAATAGGTTAGTCCCAAAAATAATATAAAAGTTATAATAAAGCCCAATAATGTCCAAAACAGAATATAATATAACATGGAACAATCAAAAATTATAGATACGTTGGAGACGTATCAAGCATCCCAAGCTTAATTCCTGCTCGTCCTCGAGTAGGTAAATGATAAAAACAGAATTTTTGATGTGGAATGCAACTTGGCATAATTTCAATGTAATTATTCTTAATTGTGGTATGAATATTCAGATCCGAAAGATTCAAGACAAAAGTTCAATATTACATAGAAAAATAATACTTCAAGCATACTAACTAAGCAATTATGTCTTCTCAAAATAACATGGCCAAAGAAAGTTATCCCTACAAAATCATATAGTCTGGCTATGCTCTATCTTCACCACACAAAGTATTTAAAATCATGCACAACCCCGATGACAAGCCAAGCAATTGTTTCATACTTTTGTGTTCTCAAACTTTTTCAATCTTCACGCAATACATGAGCGTGAGCCATGGACATAGCACTATGGTGATAGAATGGTGGTTGTGGAGAAGACAAAAAGGGAAGATAGTCTCACATCAACTAGGCGTATCAACGGGCTATGGAGATGCCCATCAATAGATATCAATGTGAGTGAGTAGGGATTGCCATGCAACGGATGCACTAGAGCTATAAGTATATGAAAGCTCAACAAAAGGAACTAAGTGGGTGTGCATCCAACTCGCTTGCTCACGAAGACCTAGGGCATTTTGAGGAAGCCCATCATTGGAATATACAAGCCAAGTTCTATAATGAAAAATTCCCACTAGTATATGAAAGTGATAACATAGGAGACTCTCTATTATGAAGATCATGGTGCTACTTTGAAGCACAAGTGTGGTAAAAGGATAGTAGCATTGTCCCTTCTCTCTTTTTCTCTCATATTTTTTATATTTGGGCCTTTTTATGGCCTTCCTTTTTTATTTGGGCTTCTTTGGCCTCTTTTTTTTTTTTTTTTTTCGTCCGGAGTCTCATCCCGACTTGTGGGGGAATCATAGTCTCCATCATCCTTTCCTCACTGGGACAATGCTCTAATAATGATGATCATCACACTTTTATTTACTTACAACTCAACAATTACAACTCGATACTTAGAAAAAATATGACTCTAGTGAATGCCTCCGGCGGTGTACCGGGATATGACATGTTGTGGGGAATCCATATCCGACGCTTCTGCGCTGACGGGCCTGAAGACGAGCCAGCGTCACGGCTGCGCCTAAGGGATCCCTGGTGTTCCTGAAGACCAGTCTCAACCTGAATAGCCTTGTTCACCAAGGTGGTGAAGTCGGCAAAGTCATGAGTGAGCAGTGCTATCTTAATATCAGGGTGAAGTCCTTCACGGAACTTTTCTTGCCTACGAGCATTAGTTGCAATGTCTTCTTCAGCATAACGAGACAAGTCTAGAAATTCCCGCTGATAAGCATCTACAGTATTGTTGCCTTGGGTGAGGTTGCGGAAATCTCGCTTCTTCCTGTCCATGATTCCTTGAGGAATGAAGCGGGCACGGAAAGCAGCTTGGAAATCCGGCCAAGTGATGACCGTTCCAGTAGGCAGGGTACGCCTGTGGCTGTCCCACCATTGAGCAGCGGGACCCTTCAGAAAGAAAGATGCAAAGGTGACATAGCTAGCAGGGCCACACTAGCAGACTCCATTTCATATGTGATGTCGCGGAGCCAGTCATCAGCATCAAGGGGTTGAGTTGAGCTGCGGTAATAGTTGGGTTGAGGCGCATGAAGTCCTGCAAGTTACTCTATTGGT